>NC_091189.1:14334598-14394978 GCF_040958095.1 Procambarus clarkii
TTATATATATATATATATAAATATATATATATATATATATATATATATATATATATATATATATATATATATATATATATATATATGATCTCCTTCACCTGGGCTATCGGAGACTCGAACCACAGACCCAATGCGCGTGAGGCTGAAGCTCTATCGACTTCGTTATCCAATAATCTTTACAAAGAAAGATACCAGAGGCAACTTCTGCTACCATGCTGAAATTTTCTACCTTTTTTTTTCGAGCTCCTAGGGATGCTGCACCCAGTCGACCATACCACCTCTGACCACACTACCACCGGAACAGCCTGCAGCCTCCACCCAGACCACCCTTTTACCCATCCTTCACCTCGCCGACAAAATGGTGGGCAATGACATTACCCGCTACAGCTACATCAACAGGCTGCTTGTGGCAAATGGACTTCCGACAGCTGCTTTTCCCGATGATCTTCCAGCTTCCACAACTGCTACCGGACCCTCCACCCCAGGGATCCCTGCGCTGGCCCCTAGGGGAGCCCTCACCATCTGGCCACAGCGACTCCGCTGTTCTCAAGTTTGTCCCACTGACAGGGATGGCAGCAGCACCAGGACAGCTGATCAGGATGACGAAGCTGACTCCGACGACTCGACCAACTCCAAAGACTCGACCGAATCCAAAAACAAGCCCAAGGAAACTGACCATGATGACTCATCCGACTTCCATGGTTCAGTTGTTACCGGTTCTCCCGCCCCTCATGCGGCCGCTCGGGCAACAGATCCCACACCAACCAGACTGACAGAGTCCCATGCTGCCTCCTCTGGGTACAATATATCCAACGTGGCCATGTACTTTACAAGGAGGACAGACAGCATAACTCCATAATCCAAAATGACTACTAGGAAGACAAGTGCAGGGAAGCAGGACGGATTCTTCACATGGTCATCCCTCTAGAATGCCTTGACCACCTCTGCGACTACGACGCCTTGAAGAAGGAAATTCGACCAGACTACCAACTTTGGGGAACTATGATAAGGAAACCAATTCTCTTGCAACATTCAGACATCTGCCCCTAGACCGGCCGACTGTGGCCATCCCCGTCAACAGCCCTGCTGACTCCTGTGGCACTCAACTGTGAGCAACGTCTGTACCCCTTCAATTCACCGGTCTGACTAGCCTTATTTTCTTGGATTGGATTGGCGCGTCCACGGACCCCATCCCCAGTATCATCTATTTATACAAATAATGGCTCCAAAGAATCTCCACTTACGGGCTCACCATAGCCCGTGCTATTTGGAACATTTTGTTCAGAGTAGCTAAATCTAAAACAACAACTTGCTACATACTACTCTTGGCCCTCTACACACACAACATGCATCACCATAATCCCCAGTAGCACTACTCTTAGTAACCTGTACAACGTCATCCAGATCGGCGTGTTTACATGTCCCAGCTGACGGTCCGTCCTTGTTGACACTCCTCGCTTCTCATGCACATTCTCACACACTCACATGCACACTTGCACTCAACATCACCGTTGTCTAATTGACGGATAACATAAATATCCTTTCTTGTCTTTTATGTGCAGTTTTTGTGGCTTTTCCTGCTACATATAATCCTACTATAACAATTTTTTTTCACAAATTCAAGCATAATGTGATGGAATCGGACACGTGCAAAGATAACGGGCTTATTTAGTTTTCAAAACGTTGCTAAAATATGTCAGCATATCTGAAAAGAATAAAGTCTAATTGACATTTTTGTTATTATGGTGCCACATATATATAAATACAAGTAAGTAATTATTAAAGAAGGCACCAAGTCGGGTATATAAATACAAAATAAATGGATAAATACTGGATTGTAAATATGAGTGTTGAATTCATGGCACAAATTACTGGGTAAGATAATAGACATCAGAGGCCACTATGGCGACGATTGCCTTCAAGTAAATTATATTTTTTACTTGTATCGACAGACTTGAAACTATAGTCTCGGTGTCTTGGGTTGCCATTTTTCCACGAACCAAAATGTATTTAATAAGGTAGAAACCTGTGAGCGGTAGTTTATTGTGCTTCCCATATCCTGTGAGAGGTAGTTTATTGTGCTTCCCATATCCTGTGAGAGGTAGTTTATTGTGCTTCCCATATCCTGTGAGAGGTAGTTTATTGTGCTTCCCATATCCTGTGAGAGGTAGTTTATTGTGCTTCCCATATCCTGTGAGCGATAGTTTATTATGCTTCCCATATCCTGTGAGAGGTAGTTTATTGTGCTTCCCATATCCTGTGAGAGGTAGTTTATTGTGCTTCCCATATCCTGTGAGAGGTAGTTTATTGTGCTTCCCATATCCTGTGAGAGGTAGTTTATTGTGCTTCCCATATCCTGTGAGAGGTAGTTTATTGTGAACCCCATATCCTGTGAGCGATAGTTTATTGTGCTTCCCATATCCTGTGAGCGATAATTTTTTGTGAACCCCATATCCTGTGAGAGATAGTTTATTGTGCTTACCATATCCTGTGGGAGGTAGTTTATTGTGAAACCCATATCCTGTGAGAGGTAGTTTATTGTCCTGGAACAATAAAAAGAGGTAGTTTATTGTGCTTCCCATATCCTGTGAGAGGTAGTTATTATCCTGGGACCTCTGTTGTTTATAATGTATATAAAAGATTTAGATTCAGGTTTGAGTAGCAACATTTGCAAATTTGCCGATGATACAAAAATCGGTAGGGAAATTAACACGGAAGAAGACTCACTATCACTTCAAGTTGATCTAAATAGGGTTTTGAAATGGTCAAAAGATTGGCAGACGCAGTTTAATGCTGATAAATGGAAAGTTCTGAGGCTAAGTAATGATGATAGAGTTACAAGATACGAGCTAGATGGTGTAGAGATTGCGAAAGGCATCTGGGAGTTATGATTAGTAAGAATTTAAAACCAAAGGATCAATGCTTGAATGTTCGTAATAAGGCAAATAGGACACTGGGATTTATTAATCGAGGAAGTAGTAACAAGAGACCTGGTGTTGTTCTTCAGCTATTTCTTGCTCTGGTTAGGCCCCATTTAGATTATGCAGTTCAGTTTTGGTCGCCGTACTATAGAATAGATATAAATTCCCTTGAATGTGTCCAGCGTAGGATGACTAAGTTAATTCCCCAAATTAAAAACTTGTCATATGAAGAGAGATTGAGAAAGCTTAAATTGCATTCACTGGAAAGGCGAAGAGTTAGGGGTGACATGATAGAGGTTTACAAGTGGATGAATGCACATAACAAAGGAGAATATTAATAGGGTATTCAAAGTATCAACACAAGGTACTGCACAAAAGGGCGTGGAGGAACTTCCGAAATAACAGAACACCAGAAAGCAGAGAGAGATACCACAGAACCAGGAATGAGTATGTTAGTGTGAGAAGGGAAGCAGAGAAAAACTTATGAAAATGATATAACAAGCAAAGCCAAGACCGATCCAAAGCTACTCCACAGTCACATCAGGAAGAAAACAACAGTGAAAGAACAGGTAATGAAACTTAGAACAGGCGAGAACAGGTATACAGAGAATGACAAAAAGGTGTGTGAGGAACTCAACAAGAGGTTCCAGGAGGTCTTCACAATAGAACATGGTGAGGTTATTGCGCTAGGAGAGGGGGCAGTAAACCAGGCGGCCTTGGAAGGGTTCGAAATTACGAGAGATGAGGTCAAGTGACACCTGTTGGATCTGGATGTGAGAAAGGATGTTGGTCCAGATGGGACCCACAGCCAAGGGTATTGAAACCGTGGGTACTGAAAGAGTGTGTAGAGGCACTCTGCTTGCCACTCTCCATAGTGTATAGTAGGTCACTGGAGACAGGAGACATACCAGAAATATTGAAGGCAGCTAATGTGGTCCCAATATACAAAAAGGGTGAAAGCCAGGAGGCACTGAACTACATGCCAGTGTCCTTACGGATGTCCTTACAAATACGGATTTGGGATGTTTGGGATATTTTGAAAACTGCTGGGGGGTTTGGTTACAATGTAACCCACCGCCGCTCTCAGAAATTGGCATATTTTCGGGGTAAAAAGTAGGAATTTCAAACTGCGAATACCTGCAGAGAGCCAGAATTTGTCTCCAAAATATGGCTGAAGTATCGGATTTGAGATGTTTGGGATATTTTGAAAACTGCAGGGGGGGTTTGGGCAAAATGTGACCCACCGCCGGTCGGAGCCGGGGGAGCCGGTCGGCCGAGCGGACAGCACGCGGGACTTGTGATCCTGTGGTCCTGGGTTCGATCCCAGGCGCCGGCGAGAAACAATGGGCAGAGTTTCTTTCACCCTATGCCCCTGTTACCTAGCAGTAAAATAGGTACCTGGGTGTTAGTCAGCTGTCACGGGCTGCTTCCTGGGGGTGGAGGCCTGGTCGAGGACCGGGCCGCGGGGACACTAAAAAGCCCCGAAATCATCTCAAGATAACCTCAAGATAACCGCCGCTTTCAGTAATTGGCATACTTTCGGTATAAAAATTCTGAATTTCAAACTGCGAATACGTGCAGAGAGCCAGAATTTTGATCCAAAATATGGCTCAGGTATCGGATTTGGGATGTTGGGGATATTTTGAAAACTGCAGGGGGGTTTGGGCAAAATGTGATCCACCGCCGATTTCAGTAATTGGCATATTTTCGGTATAAAAAGTAGAAATTTCAAACTGCGAATACATGCAGAGAGCCAGAATTTGGCTCCAAAATATGGCTCAGCTATCAGATTTTGGACGTTTTGGATATTTGGAAAACTGCAGGGGGGTTTGGGCAAAATGTGACCCACCGCCGCTTTCAGTAATTGGCATATTTTCGATGTAAAAAATCGGAATTTCAAACTGCGAATACATGCAGAGAGCCAGAATTTGGTTCCAAAATATGGCTCAGGTATCGGATTTGGGATGTTTGGAATATTTTGAAAACTGCAGGGGGGTTTGGGCAAAATATGACCCACCGCCGCTTTCAGTAATTGGCATATTTTCGGTATAAAAAGTCGGAATTTCAAACTGCGAATACGTGCAGAGAGCAAGAATTTGGCTCCAAAATATAGCACAGGTATCGGATTTGGGATGTTTGGGATATTTTGAAAACTGTAAGGGGGTTTGGGTAAAACATGTTTCCAAGTAACATGTTTCCAAGAAACATGTTTCTTGGAAACATGTTTTTTGGAAACATGTTTTTTGGAAACATGTTTCTTGGATAATGTTTCTTGGAAACATGTTTTACCCAAACCCCCTTACAGTTTTCAAAATATCCCAAACATCCCAAATCCGATACCTGTGCTATATTTTGGAGCCAAATTCTATTTTCGCCCCTAGCGGCCAAAAATCGGGCGATTTTTGCCGTTAGCGGCCAAAACTAGGCCGATTTTAACCGGTAGCGGCCAAAAATCGGGCAAATTTCGCCACTACCGGGCAAAAATCGGGCGTTTACAGTAATTGGCATATTTTCGGTATGAAACGTCGTAATTTGAAACTGAAAAAGAGTGCAGAGAGTCAGAATTCGGCTCAAAAATCACGCTCAGGAGTCAAATTTCCGACATTTCAGACATTTTAAAAACTGCAGGGGGGTTTGGGCAAAATATGATCCATCGCCGTTTACAGTAATTGGCATATTTTCGGTATGAAACGTCGTAATTTGAAACTGAAAATAGGTACAGAGAGTCAGAATTCGGCTAAAAAATCACGCTCAGGAGTCAAATTTCCGACATTTCTAGCATTTTGAAAACTGCAGGGGGGTTTGGCCAAAATATGACCCATCGCCGTTTTCAGTAATTGGCATATTTTCGGTATGAAACGTCGTAATTTGAAACTGAAAATATGTGCAGAGAGTCAGAATTCGGCTCAAAAATCACGCTCAGGAGTCAAATTTCCGACATTTCAGACATTTTAAAAACTGTAGGGGGGTTTGGGCAAAATATGACCCATCGCCGTTTTCAGTAATTGGCATATTTTCGGTATAAAAAGTCGTAATTTGAAACTGAAAATATGTGCAGAGAGTCAGAATTCGGATAAAAAATCACGCTCAGGAGTCAAATTTCCGACATTTCAGACATTTTGAAAACTGCAGGGGGGTTTGGGCAAAATATGATCCATCGCCGTTTACAGTAATTGGCATATTTTCGGTATGAAACGTCGTAATTTGAAACTGAAAATAGGTGCAGAGAGTCAGAATTCGGATAAAAAATCACGCTCAGGAGTCAAATTTCCGACATTTCAGACATTTTAAAAACTGCAGGGGGGTTTGGGCAAAATATGACCCATCGCCGTTTTCAGTAATCGGCATATTTTCGGTATGAAACGTCGTAATTTGAAACTGAAAATAGAAGCAGAGAGTCAGAAATCGGCTCAAAAATCACGCTCAGGAGTCAAATTTCCGACATTTCAGACATTTTGAAAACTGCCGGGGGGTTTGGGCAAAATATGACCCATCGCCGTTTACAGTAATTGGCATATTTTCGGTATAAAAAGTCGTAATTTGAAACTGAAAATAAGTGCAGAGAGTCAGAATTCGGATAAAAATTCACGCTTAGGAGTCAAATTTCCGACATTTCAGACATTTTGAAAACTGCAGAGGGGTTTGGGCAAAATATGACCCATCGCCGTATACAGTAATTGGCATATTTTCGGTATGAAACGTCGTAATTTGAAACTGAAAATAGGTGCAGAGAGTCAGCATTCGGCTCAAAAATCACGCTCAGGATTCAAATTTCCGACATTTCAGACATTTTGAAAACTGCAGAGGGGTTTGGGCAAAATATGACCCATCGCCGTTTACAGTAATTGGAATATTTTCGGTATGAAACGTCGTAATTTGAAACTGAAAATAGGTGCAGAGAGTCAGAATTCGGCTCAAAAATCACGCTCAGAAGTCAAATTTCCGACATTTCAGACATTTTAAAAACTGCAGGGGGGTTTGGGCAAAATATGACCCATCGCCGTTTTCAGTAATTGGCATATTTTCGGTATGAAACGTCGTAATTTGAAACTGAATATAGGTGCAGAGAGTCAGAATTCGGCTCAAAAATCACTCTCAGGAGTCAAATTTTCGACATTTCAGACATTTTGAAAACTGCAGGGGTGTTTGGGCAAAATATGACCCATCGCCTTTTCAGTAATTGGCATATTTTCGGTATAAAAAGTCGTAATTTGAAACTGAAAATAGGTGCAGAGAGTCAGAATTCGGATAAAAAATCACGCTCAGGAGTCAAATTTCCGACATTTCAGACATTTTGAAAACTACAGGGGGGGTTTGGGCAAAATATGACCCATCGCCGTTTACAGTAATTGGCATATTTTCGGTATGAAACGTCGTAATTTGAAAATGAAAATAGGTGCAGAGTGTCAGAATTCGGCTCAAAAATCACGCTCAGGAGTCAAATTTCCGACATTTCAGACATTTTAAAAACTGCAGGGGGGGGTTTGGGCAAAATATGACCCATCGCCGTTTTCAGTAATTGGCATATTTTCGGTATGAAACGTCGTAATTTGAAACTGAAAATAGGTGCAGAGAGTCAGAATTCGGTTAAAAAATCACGCTCAGGAGTCAAATTTCCGACATTTCAGACATTTTGAAAACTGCATGGGGGGGTTTGGGCAAAATATGACCCATCGCCGTTTACAGTAATTGGCATATTTTTGGTATGAAACGTCGTAATTTGAAACTGAGAATAGGTGCAGAGAGTCAGAATTCAGATAAAAAATCACGCTCAGGAGTCAAATTTCCGACATTTCAGACATTTTAAAAACTGCAGGGGGGTTTGGGCAAAATATGACCCATCGCCGTTTTCAGTAATTGGCATATTTTCGGTATAAAAAGTCGTAATTTGAAACTGAAAATATGTGCAGAGAGTCAGAATTCGGATAAAAAATCACGCTCAGGAGTCAAATTTCCGACATTTCAGACATTTTAAAAACTGCAAGGGGGTTTGGGCAAAATATGACCCATCGCCGTTTTCAGTAATTGGCATATTTTCGGTATGAAACGTCGTAATTTGAAACTGAAAATAGGTGCAGAGAGTGAGAATTCGGCTCAAAAATCACGCTCAGGAGTGAAATTTCCGACATTTCAGACATTTTGAAAACTGCAGGGGGGTTTGGGCAAAATATGACCCATCGCCGTTTTCAGTAATTGGCATATTTTCGGTATAAAAAGTCGTAATTTGAAACTGAAAATAGGTGCAGAGAGTCCAAATTCGGCTCAAAAATATTTCAGACATTTTGAAAACTGCAGGTGGGATTGGGCAAAATATGACCTATCGCCGTTTTCAGTAATTGGCATATTTTCGGTATAAAAATTCATAATTTGAAATTGAAAATAGGTGCAGAGAGTCAGAATTCGGATAAAAAATCACGCTTAGGAGTCAAATTTCCGACATTTCAGACATTTTGAAAACTGCAAGGGGGGTTTGGGCAAAATATGACCCATCGCCGTTTACAGTAATTGGCATATTTTTGGTATGAAACGTCGTAATTTGAAACTGAAAACAGGTGCAGCGAGTCAGAATTCGGCTCAAAAATCACGCTCAGGAGTCAAATTTCAGACATTTTAAAAACTGCAGGGGGGTTTGGGCAAAATATGACCCATCGCCGTTTTCAGTAATTGGCATATTTTCGGTATGAAACGTCGTAATTTGAAACTGAAAATAGGTGCAGAGAGTCAGAATTCGGATAAAAAATCACGCTCAGGAGTAAAATTTCCGACATTTCAGACATTTTGAAAACTGCAGGGGGGTTTGGGCAAAATATGACCCATCGCCGTTTTCAGTAATTGGCATATTTTCGGTATAAAAAGTCGTAATTTGAAACTGAAAATAGGTGCAGAGAGTCCAAATTCGGCTCAAAAATATTTCAGACATTTTGAAAACTGCAGGCGGGATTGGGCAAAATATGACCTATCGCCGTTTTCAGTAATTGGCATATTTTCGGTATAAAAATTCGTAATTTGAAACTGAAAATAGGTGCAGCGAGTCAGAATTCGGCTAAAAAATCACGCTCAGGAGTCAAATTTCCGACATTTCAGACATTTTAAAAACTGCAGGGGGGTTTGGGCAAAATATGACCCATCGCCGTTTTCAGTAATTGGCATATTTTCGGTATGAAACGTCGTAATTTGAAACTGAAAATAGGTGCAGAGAGTCAGAATTCGGATAAAAAATCACGCTCAGGAGTAAAATTTCCGACATTTCAGACATTTTGAAAACTGCAGGGGGGTTTGGGCAAAATATGACCCATCGCCGTTTTCAGTAATTGGCATATTTTCGGTATAAAAAGTCGTAATTTGAAACTGAAAATAGGTGCAGAGAGTCCGAATTCGGCTCAAAAATATTTCAGACATTTTGAAAACTGCAGGGGGGTTTGGGCAAAATATGACCCATCGCCGTTTTCAGTAATTGGCATATTTTCGGTATGAAACTTCGTAATTTGAAACTGAAAATAGGTGCAGAGAGTCAGAATTCGGCTCAAAAATCACGCTCAAGAGTCAAATTTCCGACATTTCAGACATTTTGAAAACTGCAGGGGGGTTTGGACAAAATATGACCCATCGCCGTTTTCAGTAATTGGCATATTTTCGTTATGAAACGTCGTAATTTGAAACTGAAAATAGGTGCAGAGAGTCATAATTCGGCTCAAAAATCACGCTCAGGAGTCAAATTTCCGACATTTCAGACATTTTGAAAACTGCAAGGGGGATTGGGCAAAATATGACCCATCACCGTTTTCAGTAATTGGCATATTTTCGGTATAAAAAGTCGTAATTTGAAACTGAAAATAGGTGCAGAGAGTCAGAATTCGGATAAAAAATCACGCTCAGGAGTCAAATATCCGACATTTCAGACATTTTAAAAACTGCAGGGGGGTTTGGGCAAAATATGACCCATCGCCGTTTTCAGTAATTGGCATATTTTCGGTATAAAAAGTCGTAATTTGAAACTGAAAATAGGTGTAGAGAGTCAGAATTCGGATAAAAAATCACGCTCAGGAGTCAAATTTCCGACATTTCAAACATTTAGAAAACTGCAGGGGGGTTTGTTCAAAATATGACCCATCGCCGTTTGCAGTAATTGGCATATTTTCGGTATGAAACGTCGTAATTTGAAACTGAAAATAGGTGCAGAGAGTCAGAATTCGGATAAAAAATCATGCTCAGGAGTCAAATTTCCGACATTTCAGACATTTTAAAAACTGCAGGGGGTTTGGGCAAAATATGACCCATCGCTGTTTTCAGTAATTGGCATATTTTCGGTATGAAACGTCGTAATTTGAAACTGAAAATAGGTGCAGAGAGTCAGAATTCGGCTCAAAAATCACGCTCAGGAGTCAAATTTCCGACATTTCAGACATTTTGAAAACTGCAGGGGGGTTTGGGCAAAATATGACCCATCGCCGTTTTCAGTAATTGGCATATTTTCGGTATAAAAAGTCGTAATTTGAAACTGAAAATAGGTGCAGAGAGCCAGAATTTGGATAAAAAATCACGCTCAGGAGTCAAATTTCCGACATTTCAGACATTTTAAAAACTGCAGGGGGGTTTGACCAAAATATGACCCATCGCCGTTTACAGTAATTGGCATATTTTCGGTATGAAACGTCGTAATTTGAAACTGAAAATAGGTGCAGAGAGTCAGAATTCGGCTCAAAAATCACGCTCAGGAGTCAAATTTTCGACATTTCAGACATTTTAAAAACTGCCTCGAAGTTTAACATGGTGAGATTAACCTATTATATTAAATTTGGTAAATGTACACGTAACAAGTATTAACTTAATTATGTGTATTGGGTGGTATTGTGGTGGACGGTTGCTATGGTGGTTGGGAAAGTAGGCTTGTGCATGGTTGCTAAGGTGGGTGGTGGTGGTGGTGGGTCTCTACAGACTCTAGTGGACGGTTACTAGGGTGATTTCCTGGTGGAGGGTGGCCAGGGTTGGTGGAGGGTGGCCAGGGTGGTGGTGGGTGGCCAAGGTGGTGGTGGGTGGCCAGGGTGGTGGTGGGTGGCGGGCGGCGTGAAGTACAAAGTAGCCAGAGTGAGTCAGTGGTGCGGGAGACGCCGGTGGGTGAGCACGTCCCACGCCCACCTCCCCACTCTCCAGGTAACTCTTACGTACTTTAACTGTTCTCACACCACCTACGCGATCATTAACACACTACAAGAGTGAAATAGACTTGATTGGATGTTGTGTATTGCGTTAAGCTCCGGAATATTATGGAAAATGACTTTTGTGGTAGTATTTGTCTTTGTTTTGTATACATTTATCAGCTGTTTTAACGATCCACATTCAATAATGGTATTTGGATGATTTATAAAACAGTAAATTATTTGAATATTTCATACATTTGAAGTGTAATAGTTGATTTGTTATTTTAATTAGTTTAATTTGGACTGAATTTCCAACCTGTTGGAGCTGGATCCAAATATTATTTACGTAAAGCAAACTTCAATTGTGGTGAACTGGTTACAGGTTTCAGTTGCCTCTAGTTTGTTTGGAAGGGAAGTGTGGTCTAACTACGGTGTTGTAGTTCTGTTGCTTTAGTTTTACAGTATGAGTGTGTGCACTAGTCCAACCACTTAAGACTTTTCCATACAGCGACGATCTCTCCAAATGCAGATCGGCGTTCGATTCCCGATGGTCCAATTTCTTTGATACCGTTCCTTCTGACCTTCCTATCCTAGATCCTTGTTCTCATATCCCTTTTGTATGTTATACACCCATATTGGCTTAGCCGCTTTATCCTGATAATTTATGCGCAGTTGGCAAATTTGGAATACTTGGCTAGGATTTTACATGGATATTTATTTATTAGTGAACATGATTCTTTAACTTGTTGGAATTTTTCCATATTCATTTACTCAGTGACGTAGGCTATGTGAATAATTTTGCTGAGGAAGCTTAGATTTGGGCACATCTACATCAGTAGGTGATATACACTTCCAGAGGTGCTTGAAGAAGAGCCTAGGCCTAGATGTAGTAACATCTAGAGGTTTGTGTTTATGCTGGTGTTTCTTGGCATATTACTCCCCTCACTAGGCTGCTCGTAAGTATCCAAGGTCATGATCAACTCCCTCTGTAAGATCATGTGCTTTGGGTAACTCATAAGTTTTGGTCTCCCATTGTCGGCTACAGGAATCCTGTTAGGGTTATTAAGGTTCTCCCTAGGAATACGTCTGATATCTTGAATATAATCAACAGTTGGCTAGCTCCCGGTTACTTATTTACTGCTAGGTAAACAGAGGCATCAGGTGTTAAAAAATTTACCCAAACGTCTCTGTCTTCTACGAGACCTGTCGGTAGTTAATCGACTGCGCTGATCAATGTGGAGTGGATTTGCTAATAAGCAGCAAAATATTACCAGCAGACTTTATTGGGCATGGATTTTTTTTTAATATTGATTGGAAAAACTATTTTTACCAATCATTCTATGATTGGTTTTAAGTCATGGTTTGTAAATATGATCTCAAGCCACCAAGAAAAGCGCTTGGAAACTATGTGAGAGGACGCCGCTGCTTGACCACGACCACTGCCTGCTTGTTCGGCCGTGACCACGACCACTGCCTGCTTGTTCGGCCGTGACCACGACCACTGCCTGCTTGTTCGGCCGTGACCACGACCACTGCCTGCTTGTTCGGCCGTGACCACGACCACTGCCTGCTTGTTCGGCCGTGACCACGACCACAGCCTGCTTCTTCGGGCGCGACCACACCGCCAACTGATCAAACTGTTTACATTCTGCACACACGTGGTCCCACAGCCTGGTCTTCTGCTACTGTAAGACGCTGCACTCACCTAGTTGTGCTTGTGGGGGTTGAGCTTTGGCTCTTTGGTCCCGCCTCTCTGTCAATCAACTGGTATACAGATTCTAGAGCCTATTAGGCTTTATCAAATCTAAATTTGAAACTATATATGGAGTCAGCCTCCACCACATCACTGCCTAATGCATTCCATTTGTTAACTACTCTGACACTAAAAAAATTCTAATGTATCTATGGCTCATTTGGGTACTAATTTTGTATCCACTTGTTCGTGTTCCATCCATGTTAAATAGTTTGTCCTTGTCCACCCTGTCAATACCCCTGAGAAATTTGTAGGTGGTTATCATGTCTCCCCTTACTCTTCTGTCTCCCAGGAACATGAGATTTAGCTTCCGTAGCCTTTCCTCGTAGCTCATACCTCTCAGTTCTGGGACTAGTCTGGTGACATACCTCTGAATCTTCTCTAACAGTTTAACTAGGTATGGACTCTAGACTGGAGCTGCATTCATTGATGTTTGGATAACTGGATTCATTTATAATAGTAATAATAATATAATAATAATAATAATTATAGTATAATAATTATAATATAATAATAATAATAATAATAATAATAATAATAATAATAATTGTACAATAATGAGAATGCCAACATGAGACCATAAGGACATAAGGTCATCTGTATGGCAGGAGTACGGATCACTGAGTACGGATCACCGAGCGGAAGGTTTACTGTACAGTCTCTAGAAGCATGAAGAGTAAGCGAGGGTGTGAGAGAAGTATATATTGATATGTATGTATTGATAAGTGATAAGTGAGTGGGGATATTAGGGTGATAAATGTATCAACACAAAACAGAAATAATGTATACACACTGGAAAGAACAAAAACAAATATTCATCCATGTTCATTGTGACATTTATTGTGTATTTATTGTGACATTGGATAAGGTTAGTTTATGAGAAACATTTGGGTAAATGCTTAGTAATGTGCTTGTTGATTTATGGAACAAAATTACCGGGTAACATAACAGACGGAAGGTCGATGAATTATTTGAAGTGTATATTAGACATATAATACTAATAATATTAATCTTTATTTATATAAAGTACATTTGAAACAGGACACAGTGGTGAATTCGTAGGTAAACAATGTAGTTTATATAGGACTACCAATACGCAGTAGGCGAGTTTGATTGGGAAAATAGGAACAGCCTCGTATGGGCAGATTGGTTGTCTTAACCGTCGCTACGGAATTATTGACCGAGAACAACTAAATGAGTCATTTTCCCTGCCAGGTACAGGCGGTGAGAGGCGGAGCAAGACGAGAGTCGAAGGGACTCCACGTGACCAAGACGGATTCAGTGTAGTAACCATGATAGCGTTCACCTGTAAGCTCTTATGCTGGGATGACGAGGCCACACATGTTTCATATATTTCCTCATGTGTTTAATGTTATAACACTATTCAGTTTTATTAGTTCATATTTTAATATTACCAGAAATTTTAAATTATAATTTAAGATTTTTTTAAATTCCCTTGCCCTTCGAATATATATATATTTTTTGAGGGAAGATCTAATGTTCGTCAATGGTCACATTTCGACGTTGTGAGCCTGGGTGTATATCGCTCTGAATCCCAGAATAACAGTTTACTGTAATGTAAAAAGATTGTGCGTTACGCAGTGTAAACAAAGTGTAAATGGAAGGGAGTGTAGTGATGGTATTGTGGTGAGAGGCGTGTGAGGCGGGCTGGAGGGCCAGGCCTGCGGCAATCATGTGGGCCGGGGCCGACATGGACCGCCAGTACTGGGAAAACAAGTTCCGTCAGCTTTTCCTAGGAGGCGTCTCACCCCATCAACTCCTCACAAGGTAAGTTTATTATACCTCACAGGGATATATATATATATATATATATATATATATATGTCGTACCTAGTAGCCAGAACGCACTTCTCGGCCTACTATGCAAGGCCCGATTTGCCTAATAGGCCGAGTGATTTTCTTTATTTTCAATAAATTGTTTCCAATTAGTTTATTTGAATTATTATTATTATATTATGTTAGGAACGTAAATTATTGACTTAGTTGTGTAGTTTAGGTTAGGTTTAGATAGGTTAGGTTAGGTAGGATTGGTTAGGTTAGGTTAGGTAGGGTTGGTTAGGTTCGGTCATATATCTACGTTAGTTTTAACTCAAATTTCAACAAATTAACTTATAAATAATGAAATGGACAGATTAATCATTTCATAAGAAAAAAATGAGAAAAATATATAAATTCAGGAAAAGTTAGCTTATTAGGCAAATCGGGCCTTGCATAGTAGGCCGAGTACGACGTTCTGGCTACTAAGTACAACATATATATATATATATATATATATATATATATATATATATATATATATATATTTATATATAATATTTTGTAAGTTAAAAGGAAGAATGGAAGTAACTGCAAAAGGCCTATTGGCCCATATTACTTGATGCTTCTATATTGGAGCGGAGTCTTGAAGTGGGTAGAATATAGTTGTGCATTAATTGGCTGTTGATTGCTGGTGTCGACTTCTTAATGTGTAGTGCCTCGCAGATATCAAGCCGCTTGCTATCGCTGTATCTATCGATGATTTCCGTGTTTTTTGTTAAGACTTATCTGGTGATGGTCTGGTTGTAGGAAGAGATTATATGTTCCTTAATGGAGCCCTGTTGCTTATGCATCGTTAATCGCCTGGAAAGAGATGTTGTTGTCTTGCCTATATACTGAATTCTTTGAGGCTTACAGTCCCCAAGTGGGCATTTGAAGGCATAGACGACATTGGTCTCTTTTAAAGCGTTCTGCTTTGTGTCTGGAGAGTTTCTCATGAGTAGATTGGCCGTTTTCTTGGTTTTATAGTAGATCGTCAATTGTATCTTCTGATTTTTGTCTGTAGGGATAACGTTTCTATTAACAATATCTTTCAGGACCCTTTCCTCCGTTTTATGAGCTGTGGAAAAGAAGTTCCTGTAAAATAGTTTAATAGAGGGTACAGGTGTTGTGTTAGTTGTCTCTTCAGAGGTTGCATGGCGTTTCACCTTCCTTCTTATGATGTCTTCAACGAAACCATTGGAGAAGCCGTTGTTGACTAGGACCTGCCTTACCCTACAGAGTTCTTCATCGACTTGCTTCCATCCTGAGCTGTGGCTGAGAGCACGGTCGACATAAGCGTTAACGACACTCCTCTTGTTCCTGTCTGGGCAGTTACTGTTGGCATTGAGGCACATTCCTATGTTTGTTTCCTTAGTGTAGACTGCAGTGTGGAAACCTCCGCTCCTTTCCATGACTGTTACATCTAGAAAGGATGCAAGGTTATATCCTTTCTAGATGTAACAGTCATGGAAAGGAGCGGAGGTTTCCACACTGCAGTCTACACTAAGGAAACAAACATAGGAATGTGCCTCAATGCCAACAGTGACTGCCCAGATAGGTACAAGAGGATTGTTGTCAACGCTGACGTCGACCGGGCTCTCAGCCACAGCTCAGGATGGAAGCAAGTCGATGAAGAACTCTGTAGGGTAACGCAGGCCCTAGTTAACAATGTCTTCTCTAACGGTTATGTTGAAGACGTCATAAAAAGAAAGATGAAACGCCATGCAACCTCTGAAGAGTCAACAACACAACACTTGTACTCCCTATTAGACTATTTTACAGGAACTTCTTTTCGACGGCTCATAAAACAGAGGAAAGTGTCCTGAAAGGTATTACTGATAGGAACGTTATCCCTACAGACAAAAATCAGAAAATATAATTGACAATTTACTATAAAAACAAAAAAACGGCCAACCTACTCATGAGAAACTCCCCAGATACCAAACAGAACGCCTTGAAGGAAACCAACGTCGTCTATGCCTTCACATGCCCGCTTGGGGACTGTAAGCCCCAAAGAACTCAGTATATAGGCAAGACAACAATGTCTCTTTCTAGGCGATTAACTATGCACAAACAATAGGGCTCCATCAAGGAGCATATAATCTCTTCTCACAACCAGACCATCACTAGAGAAATCTTAACAAGCAACATAGAAATCATCGATAAATATAGCAATAGCAGGAGATTCGACATCAGCGAGACTCTACACAACAAAAAGTCAACAGCCAATTAATGCACAACTATATTCTACTCACTTCAAGACCACGAAACAACATAGAAGCAGCAAGAGGAAGTATGGGCCAATAGGCCTTCTGCAGTTATTTCCATTCTTATGTTTTTCAAACCCAATTTATACCCATTGATTCGTGTTCTGTCATATCTTTGTCACCTTTCCCAAAACTTTTGTGCCATATCACCTCACCCAAAACGAATATAAGTATGATGTATTTTATGTGTAAGCTAGTCTTTGAAAATGTAATAAACATTACGAAACGCAATCAGGCGTCAGACCAGAAATAAAGAATGAATTTTGGAGAGTTAATTTTTCAATTACCCTCGACAGTGAAGAAAAACGTAAAAAATATTGAGAAGATTCGTGTTAGAATTATTAATCTTACACTTTCGGGCATATTCAACAACATATGTTTACAGGAAAGACTATAGTACCAAAATATACGAATATATATATATGTATATATATATATATATATATATATATATATATATATATATATATATATATATATATATATATATATATATAATATACCTAGAAGGGGTGCCACTTCTGGTGCAAGTGTAGGGACCCATAGCCTCGGAGAAGAAAATAAAGAGTACTCAGAGAAGACCTTGTGGATCCTCACTGAACACTTTAATATTTTATATATATATATATATATATATATATATATATATATATATATATATATATATATATATATATATATATTATATATATATATATATATATATATATATATATATATATATATATATGTCATACCTAGTAGCCAGAACGCACTTCTCAGCCTACTATGCAAGGCCCGATTTGCCTAATAAGCCAAGTTTCATGAATTAATTGTTTTTCGACTACCTAACCTAACTTTTTCGGCTACCTAACCGAACCAAACCTATAAAGATAGGTTAGGTTAGGTTAGGTACGGTTTGTTAGGTTCGGTCATATATCTACGTTAATTTTAACTCCAATAAAAAAAAATTGACCTCATACATAATGAAATGGGTAGCTTTATCACTTCATAAGAAACAATTTGGAGAAAATATATTAATTCATGAAAACTTGACTTATTAGGCAAATCGGGCCTTGCATAGTAGGCTGAGTAGTGCGTTCTGGCTACTAGGTACGACATATATCTATATATATATATATATATATATATATATATATATATATATATATATATATATATATATATACACACATTATTTTAAAATTTCATCACACAAAAGGGTTACAACATTGGTTATATCGGTTACATGCAGGAGGTACAAGGCTACTTGTTACAGGTTGAAGAGTTCCGCCATCTTCTGATGGCGGGCAGGAACCATGGATGCAGTGAGCATTTCCTCTCTGGATCGCCACACTAAGGCGCTGAAAGAGGAAACTGGCGGCTCTAGGGTCTCTCGTTGTTTCAATTAAATTGGACCCCAGCTCCTTCAAAAAACTAGCAGCACTTTTACCCCAGACACCAAGTGTGTCTGAGGCAACGGGGACAAAATTGTAGTGATCAAGATCTCTGTATTTACGAGACTTGGCTGCTTGCCGGTGATTGGCAGAACCGCCTAGATGTGCAGCACTGAATACCTATTCTGGGGTACCTATTCTTCAGGTGGTGAGGGCTGGGGTGCCTATTCTTCAGGAAGTGGGGGCTGGGATGCCTATTCTTCAGGTGGTGGGGGCTGGGATGCCTATTCTTCAGGTAGTGGGGGCTGGGATGCCTATTCTTCAGGTAGTGGTGGCTGGGATGCCTGTTCTTCAGGTGGTGGGGGCTGGGGTGCCTATTCTTCAGGTGGTGGGGGCTGGGATGCCTATTCTTCAGGTAGTGGGGGCTGGGATGCCTATTCTTCAGGTAGTGGGGGCTGGGATGCCTATTCTTCAGGTAGTGGGGGCTGGGATGCCTGTTCTTCAGGTGGTGGGGGCTGGGATGCCTATTCTTCAGGTGGTGGGGGCTGGGATGCCTATTCTTCAGGTAGTGGTGGCTGGGATGCCTGTTCTTCAGGTGGTGGGGGCTGGGGTGCCTATTCTTCAGGTGGTGGGGGCTGGGGTGCCTGTTCTTCAGGTGGTGGGGGCTGGGATGCCTATTCTTCAGGTGGTGGGGGCTGGGGTGCCTATTCTTCAGGTGGTGGGGGCTGGGGTGCCTGTTCTTCAGGTGGTGGGGGCTGGGATGCCTATTCTTCAGGTGGTGGGGGCTGGGATGCCTGTTCTTCAGGTGGTGGGGGCTGGGATGCCTGTTCTTCAGGTGGTGGGGGCTGGGATGCCTGTTCTTCAGGTGGTGGGGGCTGGGGTGGCTATTCTTCAGGTGGTGGGGGCTGGGATGCCTGTTCTTCAGGTGGTGGGGGCTGGGGTGGCTATTCTTCAGGTGGTGGGGGCTGGGATGCCTATTCTTTAGGTGGTGGGGGCTGGGATGCCTGTTCTTCAGGTGGTGGGGGCTGGGATGCCTGTTCTTCAGGTGGTGGGGGCTGGGGTGGCTATTCTTCAGGTGGTGGGGGCTGGCAGGTGGGGGGGGGGGCTGGGATGCCTATTCTTTAGGTGGTGGGGGCTGGGATGCCCATTCTTCAGGTGGTGGGGGCTGGGATGCCTGTTCTTTAGGTGGTGGGGGCTGGGATGCCTATTCTTCAGGTGGTGGGGGCTGGGATGCCTGTTCTTCAGGTGGTGGGGGCTGGGGTGGCTATTCTTCAGGTGGTGGGGGCTGGCAGGTGGTGGGGGCTGGGATGCCTATTCTTTAGGTGGTGGGGGCTGGGATGCCTGTTCTTCAGGTGGTGGGGGATGGGATGCCTATTCTTCAGGTGGTGGGGGCTGGGATGCCTATTCTTCAGGTGGTGGGGGCTGGGATGCCTGTTCTTCAGGTGGTGGGGGCTGGGGTGGCTATTCTTCAGGTGGTGGGGGCTGGGGTGCCTGTTCTTCAGGTGGTGGGGGCTGGGGTGGCTATTCTTCAGGTGGTGGGGGCTGGCAGGTGGTGGGGGCTGGCAGGTGGTGGGGGCTGGGGTGCCTATTCTTCAGGTGGTATCAGCACCACCTAAAGAATCGACAATTACATAAATGTGGTGATGAACTGTACGTAGCCGGAGAGCGGCGCGGACAGAGCACATGTCCGTGTTGGAGTATCATAATAAACATTTCACTTCAGGTTCACTTTCTACATTATTTGCCAGTGACATTAGAGAGATTCCTTTCTGCTTTATCAAGTCGTAGTTTTTTGACACTATGCTTTTGTGATTTGATCTTATGATGTGTATAAATGAAATCGCTCGATTTTTATCAATTCAATTTTTTTATTATGCACCCCATACCCATCCCGTAGGGGGGTGGTGGAAAGGTTTACAGAGACACATAATGGGGCTTAGGAACTGAACCCCATTTAGCTAAGCAAAATAGTTCGGTTAGCTAAGCAAAGTAACAGTCTCGAGTTTGATCTAAATCAAAGTTGTCCTTGAGGAGCTTGAATATTTTTTTTCATGGATTATGGTGTTTGGGTCCACAGCCTCTGACTGGCCCACTAAGTGTTACTCATTTCTTGTTTACTTGGGCAGTGGACGAGTGTTGATGATGCGTATATTGGCTTCAGGTCAGCTGATATAATCATATGATTTTTTATATATTTGTTAATGGACCTTAGAGATGATTAAATAGTATTTCTGTCTAGAGATCAGTTCTGGAATTTGTTGCGTACTATAGGAGCTCCAAAGTAATTATTTATACTCATTTTATCTACTCATAATGGATAAGTTGGTTAGTAATAATAGATGTGCTTTGGCAAGTTCTGTTTGGTTTGGCAAGACCTGTCTGTTTGTGATAAGACCTGTCTGTCTGTCTGTCTGGAATGGCAGCAACCACAAATTTCACAGCAATAAACAAACAATAAATCAAATAAAGAGCAAAGGAGCAACGGTTACCAGGAGAGCGTGGCGTCAAAGACGGCTGGCACACTACAACAGTTCCAGACACCGGCGACAGGAATGTCATGAGCTTTGTTGACAGCTCTAACTGGTGTGTATCAACTCCTGCGTTGTCAAGACGCCTGTTATCATAGTGGGGCTGAGGGCGGGATCTGTCATGCCTGTGTCTCATGGTGGGGGGGGGGGGGGTTATGGCTCTCTGGCTCTCTCTCTCTCTCTCTCTCTCTCTCTCTCTCTCTCTCTCTCTCTCTCTCTCTCCTCTCTCTCTCTCTCTCTCTCTCTCTCTCTCTCTCTCTCTCTCTCACATTAGCACGTGTGCGCACTTGACAGCTCGGCTGCTAGTAAGTTATACCTCCGTGAATATTTTAGGGTGTAAGATCTGTAGCCTGCGCTGGTATTGTGTGTGTGTACTCACCTAGTTGTGCTTGCGGGAGGTTGAGTTTTGGCTCTTTGGCTCCGCCTCTTAACTGGCACTCTCCTGTACTCACCTATTTGTGCTTGCAGGGATTGAGCTCTGGCTCTCTTTGGTTCTTTTGGTCATTGGTCACTGTGTGTGCGTGTGTGTGTGTGTGTGCGTGTGTGTGTGTGTGTGTGCGTTTGTGTGTGCGTGTTTGTGTGTGCGTGTTTGTGTGTGCGTGTTTGTGTGTGCGTGTTTGTGTGTGTGCGTGTGTGTGTGTGTGTGTGCGCGTGTTTGGGTGTGTGCTTGTGTGTGTGTACTCACCTAAATGTGCTTGTGGGGATTGAGCTCTGGCTCAACCCCCAGTGTGTATTCACCTAGTTGTGCTTGCGGGGGTTGAGCTCTGCTCTTTCGGCCCGCCTCTCAACTGTCAATCAACTGTTTCAAATTACTACTATTTTTTTTCCACACCACACACACCCCAGGAAGCAACTCGTGACAGCTGACTAACTCCCAGGTATCTATTTACTGCTAGGTAACAGGGGCATAGGGTGAAAGAAACTCTGCCCAATGTTTCTCGCCGGCGCCCGGGATCGAACCCGGTACCACCGGATCACAAGACCAGCGTGCTGTCCGCTCGGCCGGCCGGCCGTGTGTGTGTGAGAGAGAGAGAGAGAGAGAGAGAGAGAGAGAGAGAGAGAGAGAGAGAGAGAGAGAGTGAGAGAGTGAGCGAGTGTGTTAATGAATCACCACATCATCATTACAAACATTAACCTACCTCACCAAGAATCAATACATTCCACTACCACTCCAAATACCACCACTAGGACTCCAAGTACCACTACTACCACTGCAGGTACCTCCACTACCACTCCAAATACCATTACACGATGAACTGCCGTACCATATACCTAATACTCCCACCACCGCCACCACCTTCACTTCAAACCACATAACACCACACTACTGTTTCAACAACCACATACCACCACAATAACCGCATACCACCACACAACTACAGCAACCACATACCACCACAACAACCACATACCACCACAACAACCACATACCACCACAATAACCGCATACCACCACACTACTACAACAACCACATACCAATACACTACTACAACAACCACACTACCACCACACAACTACATCAAAAACCACATACCACCACAACAACCACATACCACCACACTACCACAACAAGCACATACCACATCATGGGACACTAATTAAGCTATGTATGTTAGTGTGTCGAGAATGTCCCAAGGCCAACTGGACTATTACACTGTGACACCTGTTAATGCTCCTCCACCACACCACCACGCCACCCAAGCCACCCACACCACCACGCCACCCAAGCCACCCACACCACCACACTACCCATACTACCACACCACCACGCCACCCACACCACCACACCACCACACTACCCATACTACCACACCACCACGCCACCCACACCACCACACCACCACACTACCCATACCACCACACGACCCAAGCCACCCACACCACCACACTACCCATACCACCACACGACCCAAGCCACCCACACCACCACACTACCCATACCACCACACCACCCAAGCCACCCACACCACCACATCACCACACCACCACGCCACCCACACCACCACACCACCACACTACCCATACCACCACACGACCCAAGCCACCCACACCACCACACTACCCATACCACCACACGACCCAAGCCACCCACACCACCACACTACCCATACCACCACACCACCACGCCACCCACACCACCACACCACCACACTACCCATACCACCACCAAGCCACCCACACCACCACACCACCACACTACCCATACCACCACACCACCCAAGCCACCCACACCACCACATCACCACACCACCACACTACCCATACCACCACACCACCACACCCAGGTTAACCTACAGTAACTACTGCTTTATATCGTACAATAACCATCCATATATGTGGGTGTCAATCCAATAATATTTTCACGGCTATTGCCCACTATCAACAATATATATGTGGACCATGTTGCATGATACATTGCTTTTTATCTTTTTGAATATACATCTGACTGGCGGTCCACTACTGTACATGTGGTGACCGGTCCACTACTGGTTGCCACACACGGTAGTGAGTGAGAGGAGTCTGGTTGCCACACACGGTAGTGGGTGAGTCTGGTTGCCACACACGGTAGTGGGTGAGTCTGGTTGCCACACACGGTAGTGAGTGAGAGGAGTCTGGTTGCCACACACGGTAGTGGGTGAGTCTGGTTGCCACACACGGTAGTGGGTGAGGAGTCTGGTTGCCACACACGGTAGTGGGTGAGTCTGGTTGCCACACACGGTAGTGGGTGAGGAGTCTGGTTGCCACACACGGTAGTGGGTGAGTCTTGTTGCCACACACGGTAGTGGGTGAGTCTGGTTGCCACACACGGTAGTGGGTGAGTCTGGTTGCCACACACGGTAGTGAGTGAGAGGAGTCTGGTTGCCACACACGGTAGTGGAGGAGTCTGGTTGCCACACACGGTAGTGAGTGAGAGGAGTCTGGTTGCCACACACGGTAGTGGGTGAGGAGTCTGGTTGCCACACACGGTAGTGGGTGAGTCTGGTTGCCACACACGGTAGTGGGTGAGGAGTCTGGTTGCCACACACGGTAGTGGGTGAGTCTTGTTGCCACACACGGTAGTGGGTGAGTCTGGTTGCCACACACGGTAGTGGGTGAGTCTGGTTGCCACACACGGTAGTGGGTGAGTCTGGTTGCCACACACGGTAGTGGGTGAGAGGGGAGTCTGGTTGCCACACACGGTAGTGGGTGAGAGGGGAGTCTGGATGCCATACACGGTAGTGGGTGAGAGGGGAGTCTGGTTGCCATACACGGTAGTGGGTGAGAGGGGAGTCTGGTTGCCACACACGGTAGTGGGTGAGAGGGGAGTCTGGTTGCCATACACGGTAGTGGGTGAGAGAGGAGTCTGGTTGCCACACACGGTAGTGGGTGAGAGAGTCTGGTTGCCACACACGGTAGTGGGTGAGAGGAGTCTGGTTGCCACACACGGTAGTGGGTGAGAGAGTCTGGTTGCCATACACGGTAGTGGGTGAGAGAGTCTGGTTGCCATACACGGCAGTGAGTGAGAGGAGTCTGGTTGCCATACACGGCAGTGGGTGAGAGGAGTCTGGTTGCCACACACGGTAGTGGGTGAGAGAGTCTGGTTGCCATACACGGTAGTGGGTGAGAGAGTCTGGTTGCCATACACGGTAGTGGGTGAGTCTGGTTGCCACACACGGTAGTGGGAGAGTGTCTGGTTGCCATACACGGTAGTGGGTGAGAGAGTCTGGTTGCCATACACGGCAGTGGGTGAGAGGAGTCTGGTTGCCACACACGGTAGTGGGTGAGAGGGTCTGGTTGCCATACACGGCAGTGGGTGAGAGAGTCTGGTTGCCATACACGGCAGTGTGTGAGAGGAGTCTGGTTGCCATACACGGTAGTGGGTGAGAGGACCTGGTTGCCATACACGGCAGTGGGTGAGAGGGGAATCTGGTTGCCAGGTTCCACGAAAATATATCGATCATGGGGTGAGGGGGAAGAGGAGGTTGCCAGGTGCCATATAAACACGGGTTAATCGGTAGCGGGGTAGGGTGCCATGCCAACTGCTTGCAACAACAGCCCGATCATGCACCAACCTCGATAATATAAACATTCTAAAGAGAAAAAAAATGTAAACCAGTAAGCCAAAAAGCTTGTAGGAGTGTTAGGTCTACATTGTGAGGAATGTTTAGTCTACATTGTGAGGAATGTTTAGTCTACATTGTGAGGAATGTTTAGTCTACATTGTGAGGAATGTTTAGTCTACATTGTGAGGAATGTTTAGTCTACATTGTGAGGAATGTTTAGTCTACATTGTGAGGAATGTTTAGTCTACATTGTGAGGAATGTTTAGTCTACATTGTGAGGAATGTTTAGTCTACATTGTGAGGAATGTTTAGTCTACATTGTGAGGAATGTTTAGTCTACATTGTGAGGAATGTTTAGTCTACATTGTGAGGAATGTTTAGTCTACATTGTGAGGAATGTTTAGTCTACATTGTGAGGAATGTTTAGTCTACATTGTGAGGAATGTTTAGTCTACATTGTGAGGAATGTTTAGTCTACATTGTGAGGAATGTTTAGTCAACATTATGAGGAATGTTTAGTCTACATTGTGAGGAATGTTTAGTGTACGTATAATGGTGATATTATGAGTTGGTTATGTATCATGAAGGGGAGAAAATGAATGAAGATGCTATAATGAGTGTGGGTTCATATGATGGGTGAGGTTCCTATAATGGCTGTGGATTGTATAATGACTGGGAATCGTACAATGACTGGGGATCATATAATGACTTTGGATCGTACAATGACTGAGGATCGTACAATGACTGAGGATCGTACAATGACTGAGGATCGTACAATGACTGAGGGTCGTATAATGAGTGTGAGAGGAGGGGCGTGAAGAGGACATACAAGTTACTGGAGAGTTTCTGGGGACCAGGAGCTGGAGCTCCTTGTTGTTGGCGGCTCCTGCCACACTCAGCCTTCACGCTCGTCAGAGATGTCTTCCCTAAGCTGTCTGTGGCACAGATGTCTTCCCTAAGCTGTCTGTGGCACAGATGTCTTCCCTAAGCTGTCTGTGGCACAGATGTCTTCCCTAAGCTGTCTGTGGCACAGATGTCTTCCCTAAGCTGTCTGTGGCACAGATGTCTTCCCTAAGCTGTCTGTGGCACAGATGTCTTCCCTAAGCTGTCTGTGGCACAGATGTCTTCCCTAAGCTGTCTGTGGCACAGATGTCTTCCCTAAGCTGTCTGTGGCACAGATGTCTTCCCTAAGCTGTCTGTGGCACAGATGTCTTCCCTAAGCTGTCTGTGGCACAGATGTCTTCCCTAAGCTGTCTGTGGCACAGATGTCTTCCCTAAGCTGTCTGTGGCACAGATGTCTTCCCTAAGCTGTCTGTGACACAGATGTCTTCCCTAAGCTGTCTGTGGCACAGATGTCTTCCCTAAGCTGTCTGTGGCACAGATGTCTTCCCTAAGCTGTCTGTGGCACAGATGTCTTCCCTAAGCTGTCTGTGGCACAGATGTCTTCCCTAAGCTGTCTGTGGCACAGATGTCTTCCCTAAGCTGTCTGTGGCACAGATGTCTTCCCTAAGCTGTCTGTGGCACAGATGTCTTCCCTAAGCTGTCTGTGGCAAAGGTCAACACAAAGATTGATGGGCAATAATAAATGTTTTCTTTGCTCTGGAGACATAAGTATCAGTAAATACCACTTACTCCCCTAAAGACTTACTACACAGCATATAGCTGAAAAAAGGACTTTAGCATCAAGATATACCCTTCACAAAGCGTCACACACCAGGTAGGAACAGCAGTAAAAGAAAGGGCTAACCAAACCCTTGGAATAATCAAAAGTACCTTTGACTTCAAGGAAAAGAATGTGGCGAGATTCAGTTGAAATAAATCTGTGGTGCGGCCTCACTTGAGTTACTGTAGCCAAGCATGGAGACTTGAGGTTCAGGACTCAGCTGCTCTTCAGAAAGTACCACACCGGGCAATACAAATTATTCCAGATGTAAGTCAACTCTCGTACCAGGAAGAGTTGAGGGCAGCAGGGCTAACAACAGAAAAACAGTAGCGGGCGAGACAGAAACGGTTGGGCACATTTCTTTTCACCTAATGCTTCTATTCAGCTAGCAGTAAGTAGGTACTTAGGAGTAACTTAAAATACTGAACAATTTGTAGGGTATTGTTCCAGACAATTTCTTCATAGGTCACAAGTGACAATCACTATGACCAATTGTTCCAAGGTCAACACGCCACAGTGTAGCACTGAGAACACGAGGCGCTTTTTCACCCACACAAATTATAAACCCCATGGAACCGCCTACCCATCGAAGCCGTAAAGGCCAAAACTGTTACATTTTAAAATCGAGCTGGAAAAATCATCAGGGCCAATGGGGAGGAGCCTTCGACAAGCCGCCAGTTTCCTGTCCTTGTCATGGTCAGGTAAATAATTAATTATATTATCGATACTTAAAATCTGATGATGAACGTTGGTGACGAGTTGAAGGTTTGTGAGGCATCAACTCTGGTGGATGTAGTGGGGGGGGGGGGGGTGAAGGTGAGGGGGCAACCCGTCCTCATAACACAACGTCGCATTTTGACGTATACTCTGCCCGAGGCCAACAATTGTCGTACTAGAAAATGGAAGCGGCTCGTAAAAGTGATGTATTGTCCCGTTTTCTGTTTTGGGTCCTCTGGTAGATTAGGTGAGGGCACTTTAATACGACAGTTTCTTGACGTTGGGAAAGAAAACAGGAAAAGTGGCTGGCGGGAGAGGCGTCGCCTCGGGTATGGATACAAATGTTATTAAGAACATGCAACAGGTGCTAATGAAAATAAGTGTAAATTGTGACATGTTAATTTATTATTTATTTGTATTTATTCTATTGTTAAGGTCTTACAGTGTCACCCATTATGTTCTTGATTGTCCTTCGACTGACCTATATACAAATAATAAGATAAAGACTCTTCGTGAGCACATAGCCTGGCTGTCGCAATAGACAGAGTGGAGCTATTCTGAAGAGACACATGACTGTTGCATCAACACTGTAAACTTTGAAACCCGTTCTCGCACTTGCTTATAGTCAATATTGGCTTATTTAATAAGTGCATATGTGACATACTAATTGATTGTAAATATTTTAGTTTACCTTGAAAAGCTTCATAGAAAACACCGACCTCACCTAACCTTCTTAGTATGTTAAGATAAGCATTTTATTGCTTCTTAATTACAATTATTACTTAACCTATACCGTTGATATGTCTTTATTTCTCAGTAAACTTATTGAAATTTCAAGAAAGGGGCGGTACATGGGCCCGGGGGTGGGGGGGGGAGAGGGGAGGTGAGAACCAAAGTAGCCGGTTGTTAGGAAGGTATTGACCACTATTGACCTCCCATGGTCCGGTCTAGATCACCTTAACGCTCGTCAGACCCAGGGATTACCTCCTTCCTCCTTTAGGGCTACTTTGATGGGTAGAGCTTAACTTCCATAGGGGCGGCTGTCTTGATGGGTAGGAGTTACTTTGCTTGTCCAGGCGGCCGCCAATCCCAAAGACCCATTTAAAATTTGTATAGTACGTTGTACGTTTTTAAGTACACGCACGCACACACACACACACACACACACACACACACACACACACACACACACACACACACACACACACACACACACACACACACACACACACACATATATATATATATATATATATATATATATATATATATATATATATATTATATATATATATTATATGCTGAAACCACATTGAAAAATTAACGAATGTTAACGCGTTCTCGGCGGTATGGTGGCCTTCATCAGAACAAGACAGAATTTCTGCCTTGCTCCTGTTTGTGTGTGTGTGTGTGTGTGTGTGTGTGTGTGTGTGTGTGTGTGTGTGTGTGTGTGTGTGTGTGTGTGTGTGTGTTTACTAGTTGTGTTTACTAGTTGTGTTTTTACGGGGGTTGAGCTTTGCTCTTTCGGCCCGCCTCTCAAATGTCAATCAACTGTTTACTAACTACTTTTTTTTTCCACACCACACACACACACCCCAGGAAGCAGCCCGTGACAGCTGACTAACTCCCAGGTACCTATTTACTGCTAGGTAACAGGGGCATTCAGGGTGAAAGAAACTTTGCCCATTTGTTTCTGCCTCGTGCGGGAATCGAACCCGCGCCACAGAATTACGAATCCTGCGCGCTATCCACCAGGCTACGAGGCCCCTGGCCCCTGTGTGTGTGTGTTTGGGGTTAGGAGCCTAGCTCGACCCTGCAAGCACATCCAGGTGCGTACACACATGGGGGGGGGGGGCGGTGGCTGTGTGGATAGCACGCTGGACATGTAATCCTTGTGGCCCAGGTTCGATTCCCGGAGCGGGTGAGAAACATAAATGGGCAGAGTTTCTTTCACCCTGATGCCCCTGTTACCTAGCAGTAAATAGGTACCTGGGAGTTAGACAGCTGTTACGGGCTGCTTCCTGGATGTGTGTGGGGGGAGGGGGAAATAGTAGTTAGAAACAGTTTGATTAATTGACAGTTGAGAGGCGGGCCGAAAGAGCAGAGCTCAACCTCCGCAAGCACAACTAGGTGAATACACAGTAAGGAATCTTTGTATACCACATATGTATACAGATATATACCACATATATACAGAACCTTGTATACCACATATGTAAGGCCAATCCTGGAGTATGCGGCCCCAGCATGGAGCCCGTACCTTTGTCAAGTACAAGACGAAGCTGGAAAAAGTTCTGAGGTATGCCACTAGGCTAGTCCCAGAACTAAGAGGCATGAGTTACGAGGAAAGGCTGAGGGAACTGCACCTCACGTTGCTGGAAGACACACGAGTTCAGGGAGACAAAATTATCAAGGGGATGACAGGGTAGAAAAGGATGGATTATTTAACACGAATAGTACACGAACAAGGGGACACAGGTGGAAGCTGAGTACCCATATGAGCCACAGAGACATTAGAAAGAATTTTTTCAGTGTCAGAGTAGTTAGTAAATGGAATGCATTAGGCAGTGGTGTGGTGGAGGCTGACTTCCTACACAGTTTCAAATGTAGATATGATAGAGCCCAGTAGGCTCAGGAATCTGTACACCAGTTGATTGACAGTTGAGAGACGGGACCAAAGAGCCAAAGCTCAACCCTCGCAAGTACAACTAGGTGAGTACACACTGTAAAAAAAAAAAACATACATTCGGCTGCTGGGGGGGGGGGGGAGGGGGTGGCCACATGTCCTCATGTATTATAAGCAGGTGAACAAGTGTGGCTTTATGTTCCGTGCTATCGATCATCGCCCCTAAAATGTGCTCCAGTTCCAGCTGGATGGTAGAGGGATCCGTTTTCCACCCTCTACCGCCCTGTTTTCCAACACGATGGTCATCTGTTTCAAAATGTTCGACGGACTGGTTCCTGACGGGATTGTAGCGCGTCAGTTTTCCGTCGTTATTGTTGGGCTTGTGTTGTGTGACCCTTGTGTGGTGAGCAGGCTAAGTCCAGAAGGAAATCAAGCTGGTATGCAAGGGGAAGGGCTACACGCGGACTTAAATTATTAAACGCATGTACGTTCTTTTAGGGGGAGACTGAAGGAGTTGCAGCGCCACACCATCAGTCCCTAGACAATGCTCTCGGCACTAGTGTAGAGTGGCAAGAGAAGTAGAGCCATTGTTTCCTCCAGTGGGGTGAGAACCTCGCCATGTTGGCATGAATTGTGAAGAGGAACAGCGCCTCACTCCACCCTCTTCTCTCCCTTTACCACTCTGTAAACAAATGCAACCTGCTTTGCCTAACCAGAAACGTATGAACCCAAACAACCCACCTAACCTATTGAGGCTAATGTCAATATTACGGTTCTTTAATTTGTGCTAATACGTTCTTTTTTAACTGATTGATCGATTCCGTAAAAAATGCAATTTTTATGTGAGGACGAGTTTAGGCTTTATAAGTGGGAGGGATGGGTGTGTACTCACCTAGCTGTGATTACGGTGTTGAGCGTCAGCTCTAGAATCTCGTTTCTTAAGCCATCACTCAACTAGTTTAATAGTTTTATATCGAGAATAGTGTCTGTCTCCACGATTTCACTTTCCAGTGAATCCCGCTTCATTTGAACTATTTAAAGACGTTATATATAATAATGGTGATGCATACGTGGGTGCTTAGTTTGCATCTGTGTTCCCTTGCTCATGTATCTCCCGTGCTAAATATTCTGACCTTATTTACTCTTATCAATTCTATTTTAATATTTTTTTATGTCGTGGTCATGTCTCCCTTGTTAATCTTGTCTTCCGATAACGTGAATTTTAGAGCATTCTGTTATTTGTAATTCATGCCTCGCAGATTTGGTGTCTGTCTGTTTGCATACCTCTAAAATTTCTTCAGCTTCGTTTTGTTATTGATAAATCACGGAATATATGTTGACACTGTATTCTAGACCAGGCTCAGCATTCATCAAGCTGAGTACAATCACTTGCGAAATATGTAGATCTTTCTTCAATCATGGCAGCTTTGTTTACAATTACTTAACTGTTAATGAGTTGTGCGTGCCTGCTTCTTGCACACGCATAGAAGCGCGTGCGAGCAGTCGTGAGTGAGAAGCGTGTGATCGATGAAAGGTTTCACCGGTCGTTTAGAGTGTTAAACCAGCGTGACTTTGTTTACATTGACAGTTTCCACACCTTTAAGACTTTATTTTCCTTGTTACCTCTTATCTTCTTGCCTTGTAAGGGTCAAGAGCACGAAAGGTCGTCAGCTGTTATCTCCCCAAGATAGCAAAAGCCGTTACCCCTTGGTACTGTTGTTGGCGATGGTGTTTCATGCTTAGGTCTCACGTACGTTGCGGAGAGCGAGTGAGTGTTGGATATTAGCGATTGAGGTTAGAATCTATTGACTGCGACCCTCAATCTTGATTTTAATCAATTGATTAGAACAAAGGAACACAGTCATGCGCTGGGTATTATGAATTGCAACATGCTCGACTCTGCTGTACATTTGTAGACGAGAGAAATACACACACACACACACACACACACACACACACACACACACACACACACACACACACACACACACACACACACACACACACACACATACACACACACACATATACACACACACACACACACACACACACACACACACACACACACACACACACACACACACACACACACACACACACACACACACACTCCTATCTGATCTCTACATATATCGATTGCTAACTACCTAACTACCTGATTCAAGCAATCAATCAGATTGCTTGAATCGGATATCGATTCCGTACAAAATACGTTGTGTTAGGTGAGGTGACCCAGTGAGGTCACTGGGTCACTGGTATTAGGCAAATATTAGGCAAAAACTGGGAAAATATACCACGGGAATCACGTGCCCGCCATAGTGCTAATTATCAAGAATGCTTGTAATGGAGGAACAAGCCGCCGGCTTCGTCCCCCTCGTGGCCTCTAAAGATGGCGACTCTCGGGTAAATTCAGGTAACTTAATGTACAACGGCGTGGCCAGTTCATTGGATGGTCCGTGTGACTCGATCAGTCAGGTTAAGAACCCTCGGGTTTGTCCAACTCTGTACGGGTGACCGCGTGGAGTCATGTGGCTTTATAAATAAATAATGTATCAACTAGATAACCTGGGGCCGGATTCAGGAAGGTACTTACGAAGGTTTTTCCTCTTAGCTAAGAACGTTTTCCCTCTTAGCGCCTTCGTGGCGGCTACGTCCTTATTCAAGTAGCTACCCTAAGTGGAAAAACCTTCGTAAGTTCATTCCGGGATTTAAGTGTGGTTTCGACCACTCGCAGCTTTACGTAAACTGGATATAAGTCATTTTTTCTCTACTACATAACACTGGGATCGATTTATGATATTGGAACATGACCAAAATATTATAGCTGGTGAATCTAGTGAAGAGGAGTCCTTCGTGTTAGTTATATATGCATTCTCTGCTTGAAACTTGAAGTAAATATGTGTTTGATGATAGTAGAATTAGTTTTATAATAGCAAGATATTATACCAGTAGTTATTAAGTAAATAAACACTGGTGAACATGAAATATGAGAGAAGGTGATGAGCCCTGCCTGATGGGATCATTTACTATCACCAAATGCTCCTGTTCACCTAGTAGTAAGGGTGTATCTTAGCTATACATACCCATTTCTAATTTATTTAGTTTGGTTTTATTTTTAAATTAAATCTGCGTGAGACATAAAATAAAAATATGCTGCACAAATGATGTTAGGTAAGGAGAAGGGTAAAAATGTCACAAACTTTATTCATTGAATACTTAAAGCTATAATTATGACTATATAGATTATTAAAAAAGAGAGAGGGAAGTAGGGGTCCAAGACCTCTTCCTGTTATACAATTTGGGTGTGGAACAAGTAATTATCAAAAGAAGGCACCATGCCGGGAAGGCTATGTAGCAGTAAGGCAGTGAGGTGAGGCAGCTACTTATTTGAGAAATGCTTATTTTATTTACCTTATAAGCTGAGGCAACTTATTTTATTTGAGGAATACTCAGCTGATTCCTCTACATTTAGCATGGAACAAATTTGTGTCCAAGACCTCTTCCTGTTACTCAATTTGGCTGTGTGTAACCAAACTAGAAGTGCTCTACAAATCAAGGGACCCAGAATATGGAATGACCTCCCGAATCATGTCAAAGGCTGTACCTCTCTCAACCAGTTTAAGAGTTAAACCAAGTACGGCCTAATTAACTCCATGTAACCTAACTTACCTCCTAAATGTCAACCCATGTCTTGCTATTTTTTAAACAACGCTGTTCACCAACATGTGCAATTGCTGATTTATGCTATGTTAACCCCCCTTTTTGTATTTTTTATTCCTTCTTTCAACACAATTTATACCTAATCCCGATTACTATTAAGTTTTAGTCTGTGTATTTTTTGCCCACACCTTGCCCGAAATGCTATGAGTATTAGTGGCTTTAGGTATTGTATGTACTAGCTCTGTCTATATATCCAACATTATGTTTGTAAATCAACTGTATGTACTTTTCCTGAATAAAATGTATTTATTATTTATTTTTTAATCAGTAAGTATTAAAAGAAGGCACCAAGCTGGGAAGGCTATGTAGCACCATTGTGTGTAACAATAAACCAAATTTTTTTTAGCAAATAATGCACCTGTATGGTAAAACAAATCCTGTCAGCTGTAAAAATATTGATGCAGTTATTTAAATGAAAAATATAATGAAAGAAATATTACTGGTTTATTTTTATCCTATCTTTTTGTACTGTACAGTATATCCAAGGAAGTGAAAAATTGAGACATAATGCACAATTTAATGAATGATTAGCATGGATTAGCAGTTCAAAAGAAATATGACTATTACATATCAACATGAGATCTTAATGATCCATGGTCAACATGATTTAATAAGGATAATACAGTACTGTATTTGTAATAATACAAACTATAATTTAAAATCTTTATTACTGATTTTTTTTATTAAGAAGATTAGGTATACACAGCAATGTGCTGCTTCCCTATTCTATATGGAATATTACACAGTGTAGATAAAAAACTAGCTATAAGTTTATCTAATACTCCCATCTCACAGGATGGTTAGACATACTGTACATGGAATCAATTTAGAAAATACCAGCCTCAATACAAAAAACAAATCAACTCTGACTAAACAACTCTAAGCAATTGTCACAAGAGGTAAGCACTGAATCATGGAAACATTATATTATAATTACTCTTACCAGTTTCTACAAGACTCCTCTCAAACAATGTATTTTTTAACATGTTTAGGTATACACAGCAATGTGCTGCTTCCTTATTCTGTATAAAGGACCACACGGTGTAGATCAAAAACCAGCTACAAGCTCATCCAACATCCTCACCTCACAGGATGGCCAGTCATACATGGAATTAGGAGAGAACAAAATACTTAATGCTGATCTATTAGCCTCCACTGGCAAAATCTGGGTGCAGTACAAGAATATCTTCCAATATTCCTGAGTGTATGAAGTAATTACAGAGCTCAAAATACCTCATACCATTTGGTATGAAGTCACTGATAACAGGACAATCACAGATATAGTGTTGGAGAGTATGTTCTCTCAAGTAGGACTGAAAATAGATGTTTTTTTCCACCAAGAGAGTTATAAACCCGTGGAACCGCCTACCCGCTGAAGCCGTAAATGCCAAATTCCAGCTAAAAAATATCATTAAGACAATTGGCGGGCCCTTTAACAAGCCGCCGGCTTTCTGTCCTCTTCGAGGTCACTAGATAGTTAGTGGCCCTTGGGGTAAATTCAGTAAATATATACAATAATTGTCAGCGCATCTTCCGAGCAACAAGGACAGCTACACAGTATATCTTAGAATTACGTAGGTAAACAACAAATGTAACATATTTGTTTACTACAATGTCGGTGCTGGCTGTAGAAGTTGAAAAAACATTGTTTTACTTCGAAATATACTAATTTTATAAGAAAATTCGACGTAAATAGGAGGCAATAGAGTTCCGATAAGCCAACGCTAAATCTTCAATATGAAGAATGTTGCTGCTCTCTGATTGGCCAAACGAAACACAGTAGTGACCTCTATCGGCACGCAGGTGAACCAACAAATTTCTTCCTAAGTGGACCTTATTGAATCGCACCTAAGCATCTTCTTAGGGCGCACTTAGGAACCTTCGTAGCAAACCCACTTACGAAGAAATACACAGAGCTTCCTGAATCTAGGTCCTGACCTTCAGAGAGAAATATATATATATATATATATATATATATATATATATATATATATATATATATATATATATATATATATATATGTCGTACCTAATAGCCAGAACGCACTTCTCAGCCTACTATTCAAGGCCCGATTTGCCTAATAAGCCAAGTTTTCATGAATTAATGTTTTTTCGTCTACCTAACCTACCTAACCTAACCTAACCTAGCTTTTTTTGGCTACCTAACCTAACCTTACCTATAAATATAGGTTAGGTTAGGTTAGGTAGGGTTGGTTAGGTTCGGTCATATATCTACGTTAATTTTACCTCCAATAAAAAAAAATTGACCTCATACATAGAGAAAAGGGTTGCTTTATCATTTCATAAGAAAAAAATTATAGTAAATATATTAATTCAGGAAAACTTGGCTTATTAGGCAAATCGGGCCTTGAATAGTAGGCTGAAAAGTGAGTTCTGGCTACTAGGTACGACATATATATATATATGTCGTACCTAGTAGCCAGAACGCACTTTTCAGCCTACTATGCAAGGCCCGATTTGCCTAATAGGCCAAGTTTTTCAGAATTAATATGTTTTCCCTAATTTTTTTCTTACGAAATGATAAAGCTACCCATTTCATTATGTATGAGGTCAATTTGTTTTTATTGGATTTAAAATTAACGTAGATATATGACCAAACCTAACCAACCCTACCTAACCTAACCTAACCTATCTTTATAGGTTAGGTTAGGTTAGGTAGCCGACAAAGTTAGGTTAGGTTAGGTTAGGTAGGTTAGGTTGTCGAAAAACAATTAATTCATGAAAACTTGGCTTATTAGGCAAATCGGGCCTTGCATAGTAGGCTGAGAAGTGCGTTCTGGCTATTAGGTACGACATATATATATATATATATATATATATATATATATATATATATATATATATATATATATATATATATATATATATATATATATATATATATGTCGTACCTAGTAGCCAGAACGCACTTCTCAGCCTTCTATGCAAGGCCCAATTTGCCTAATAAGCCAAGTTTTCATGAATAATTGTTTTTCGACTACCTAACCTACCTAACCTAACCTAACCTAACCTAACTTTTTTGGCTACCTAACCAAACCTAACCTTAAAAGATAGGTTAGGTTAGGTTAGGTAGGGTTGGTTAGGTTCGGTCATATATCTACGTTAATTTTAACAACAATAAAAAAAAATTGACCTCATACATAATGAAATGGGTAGCTTTATCATTTCATAAGAAAAAAATTAGAAAAAATATATTAATTCAGGAAAACTTGGCTTATTAGGCAAATTGGGCCTTGCATAATAGGCCAAAAAGTGAGTTCTGGCTTCTAGGTACGACATATATATATATATATATATATATATATATATATATATATATATATATATATATATATATGTATATATATATATATATATATATGTATATATATATATATATATATATGTATATATATATATATATATATATATATATATATATATATATATATATATATATATATATATATATATATATATATATTTTTTTTTTATATAATTTAGGGGTACCACCACTGGTTTAATTAAAGGGACCCACATCCTCGAAGAAGAAAATAAATAGTGTTCAGAGAAGATCTTGTGGATTCTCACTGAATACTTTAATCTTTTCCTCTCCTACCACCCCTATTATTTTTTTTTTATTTGATTTTATTGTAATGCTACAGTTTACAGAAAACACACACTTATATAACATTATACCAATCAGTGTTCGAAGACTTCGTCCAGCTCCTCGGGGGTCGGGTGCGTACCCAAGATACAGCACGCATTTCCCCTCTGAACAGCGACACTGAGGCGCTGGAACATAAAACTGGCCGCTCTTGGGTCTCTAGTCTTCCCAATGAGTTCCTCGCCCAGCTCCTTCAGGAACTTAAGTGTACATTTACCCCAGGCGCCCAGAGTCTCAGAGCCTATTGGCACGAACCTGTAACAACGTTCTAGGTCCCTGTACTTGTTAGTTTTCTGGGTCTCCCTGAAGGTGGCCGCCCCGCCTCCCTCAGCTGCGCTGTAAGGTAGATAGGTATCAGCCAATGTAGATGCACACGTGTAGTCCCACACGACCTGTTTACCTTCCCTCCACGGCTGCAGGGTGACTCCATCTGGGCGTTTTTGGCTGTTGTCAGGTCTGCACAACTGAGGTTCCCTTTGTGCTGGGCATCCAACTGAAGCCAAACTTCTCTTGATGATGTCATTGACTGCTTCATGTCTGGCAATCTTTCCCTGTGTCTTACGACAGATGAGACCATGGCTGCCGTATTGGTCTGCATATATATATATATATATATATATATATATATATATATATATATATATATATATATATATATATATATACATACATATGTCGTACTTAGTAGCCAGAACGCACTTATCAGCCTACTATGCAAGGCCCGATTTGCCTAATAAGCCAAGTTTTCATGAATTAATGTTTTTTCGACAACCTAACCTACCTAACCTAACCTAACCTAACTTTTTCGGCTACCTAACCTAACCTAACCTATAAAGATAGATTAGGTTAGGTTAGGTAGGGTTGGTTAGGTTCGGTCATATATCTACGTTAATTTTAACTCCAATAAAAAAAAATTTACCTCATACATTTATGAAATGGGTAGCTTTATCATTTCATAAGAAAAAAATTAGAGAAAATTTATTAATTCAGGAAAACTTGGCTTATTAGTCAAATCGGGCCTTGCATAGTAGGCTGAGAAGTGCGTTCTGGCTACTAGGTACGACATATATATATATATATATATATATATATATATATATATATATATATATATATATATATATATATATATATATATATATATATATATATATATATATATATATATATATATATATATATATATATATATATATATATATATATATATATATATATATATATATATATATATATTATAATGTTTGTGTGTGCAATCATAGGGAGGAGAAAGCCTTCACTCGAAATGCATGCACCATAATTATGTTAATAAAAGGATCGTTTATGCATATGTCCCATGTTATCTTATATATATTATGCATTTTATAAACAATTGACACTAAAGCTGATAAATCATTTATTTGCCTTAAGTGTATCTGCATAGAAAAAAAAATGTTGAGAAGTTTGGCAATAGTTTAGTGTCAACGTGTATTACATTCTATTTCGTTTTCTTTGATAAGATGGCAGGATTCAAAGAAAACGGTATTAAATTTTAGGATGAACATGTTCAAAAATATAGCCGATGATGTTGCTCATTTTATACCTTATACTTTGGCTTATCAAGGTCCCACTCTGCCAACTGCTAATAATCTAGCCAATAATGCAACTCACGACAGTTGCCAAAATTCCGCGTACCTGTTTACTCCTACATACTCTATATGTATCTACACATAGACACAACCGATTTAACATAATACATGACCCACTCTCACAACTCGATATATATACACCAAGAGAATGTACAAGAATGTAACAACTCTTGTATATATGTCAAAAAAAAAAATGTCAAAAAAAGAGATATATCGCGCGTATCGGTGTATATATACTAAGTTACTTTAGTCCAGGACTAGGTCTCGTAATACAATTGGCTTCGTTCTCGACTCGCAGTCTGGGAACCCAGGTTCGATTCCCGAGCGCAACAGAAATGATTGGGCACATTTTTCCTTTCCACTAATGCAACTGTTCACCCAGCATTAAATATATACCCTGGAGGTAGGGAACTGTTGTAGGCTGCACCCGGGGGAAGATCAGTAGTTATCCTGGGGGGACCAGGATGAGGACAAGTACCGGCTTCTTGTCCCCGACAATTGGAATTAAATACGTTTCATGCTGCACAATTTGTTCTTCACCCCCTTCCCCCCACCACTGTCTCTCTCACCCACTGGGCCACCTTTTAAGCAGGAAGCATGTTAAGCTTATAGTGAGCTTTGCCTCGCCACGAGCGTGGCTTTCAGTCACCCATTCAGTTACTGGCTGGACCCTACTGTGTTAACCCGACTGTCAGTGACATGTCCATGACCCGGGTAACGCCAAGTGACAGACACTGACCAACATTCATACAATCACTCATACGGAAACAGCCGCATGCCGTCTAAAACTTGTAGACCAGTACCGTCGCAAGCTTGGAGACCCTTCCCGTCGTGAGGTTAAGTACCTTGGTCATCGTAAGCTTGGAAATCCTTCCCGGGTGTGTGTGGGAGTACTACATGAAGGGTCGATCACTGCTTCAGTTTTTTGTGTTGAATGACGCGGGTTTTGTTAAGCTGGCGGGTGTGTAGGGAAACTGGTAAACGTGTGTATGTGAAACTAGTGCAGGTGTGTATGTGGTGGGGGAGGGGTGGGTGCAGGTGTATGGGGTGTGGCGGGGGAGGGGTGGGTGCAGGTGTATGGGGTGTGGCGGGGGAGGGGTGGGTGCAGGTGTATGGGGAGTGGCGGGGGAGGGGTGGGTGCAGGTGTATGGGGAGTGGCGGGGGAGGGGTGGGTGCAGGTGTATGGGGTGTGGCGGGGGAGGGGTGGGTGCAGGTGTATGGGGTGTGGCGGGGGAGGGGTGGGTGCAGGTGTATGGGGTGTGGCGGGGGGAGGGGTGGCGGTGAGTGCAGGTGTATGGGGTGTGGCGGGGGAGGGGTGGGTGCAGGTGTATGGGGTGTGGTGTGGGAGGGGTGGGTGCAGGTGTATGGGGAGTGGCGGGGGAGGGGTGGGTGCAGGTGTATGGGGTGTGGCGGGGGGAGGGGTGGGTGCAGGTGTATGGGGTGTGACGGGGGAGGGGTGGGGTGCAGGTGTATGGGGTGTGGCGGGGGGAGGGGTGGGTGCAGGTGTATGGGGAGTGACGGGGGAGGGGTGGGTGCAGGTGTATGGGGTGTGGCGGGGGGAGGGGTGGGTGCAGGTGTATGGGGAGTGACGGGGGTCGGTCAATATCGCTGGCCCCTCACAAAGGTCACCAACACCTCGAGGGTCAGTCACTCATCTGTCTCTCTACCCTCCACTTTTCCTTGTTCCTTCTCCTCCTGCTTCTCTTTTCTCTCTCTTATTATCTTCCACGATGTCCTCCTCCTGCTCCTCATTCTCCCTCCTTCCTCCCCAACTATGTTCTAACTTCTAATTGTTTGTGTTCAGTCTTGTACGTTACTGACTATGACAGAAAGGGTGAGAGGTCAGTGATTCTAGCACGAATCTTCTCTATTTTTCTCATGTTTTTCTTCACTCGAAAAGGAAGCTGAAAAATTAACTCTCCAAAGCTCATTTTACAATTTTATTGTCCTCTGACGCTTCGTTTCGTTGAGCCTGTCAACATTTTTAAAGGCTGAGTGCAAGTGAATACAATCTGGGTGGAGCAGCCGAATATATAATCGAGACTTGGTGTCACAATGCCTTCCCCTTGGGGCTGATTATGCTCCCCTTGGGGCTGATTATGCTCCCCCTTGAGGCCGATTATGCTCCCCCTTGAGGCCGATTATGCTCCCCTTGAGGCCGATTATGCTCCTCTGGGGGCCGATTATGCTCCCTTTGGGGGCCGATTATGCTCCCTTTGGGGCCGATTATGCTCCTCTGGGAACCGATTATGCTCCCTTGAGGCCGATTATGCTCCCTTTGGAGCCGATTATGCTCCTCTGGGGGCCGATTATGCTCCCTTTGGGGCCGATTATGCTCCTCTGGGAACCGATTGTGCTCCCCTTGAGGCCGATTATGCTCCTCTGGGGGCCGATTATGCTCCTCTGGGGGCCGATTATGCTCCCTTGGGGGGCGATTATCTTCAGTGCAGTAGTGACTTAGCTTCTTTCTAACGATGTTAATGAATTCTGTGTTACTGTGACCGCTATTCACAGTTATTTGGCGAGTACGTCAATGTTCACTGTGCGAGGGTTGCCAAGACGAGCAGGTACACCCAGCCTCTCCACTGTTGTGTTGCTCACGGGGTCCCACCAAGTGAGGTGATTCGATGAAATATCTAAGCCCAAACTGACCACCGAGCGCTGTCGGATCTTGGATAAATAGTCTCAAGACTACCAAGATTTTCGTAGAGTCGTGTGGTCTAGTGATTAAGGTTCCTGGTACGCCAAGGTGCATAGTGCTCCTGGCTGTCTGGGTTCGAACCTTCTGGGGTGTGGAGTTTTCAGTTGCATATTGACTTGGGACCCATTCAAGCTTGTTCGCATATATATATATATATATATATATATATATATATATATATATATATATATATATATATATATATGTATATATATATATATATATATATATATATATATATATATATATATATATATATATATATATATATATATATATATATATATATATATATATCGTACCTAGTAGCCAGAACGCACTTCTCAGCCTACTATGCAGGGCCCGATTTGCCTAATAAGCCAAGTTTTCATGAATTATTATATTTTCTCAAATTTTTTTCTTATGAAATGATAAAGCATATTTCATATTTCATTATGTATGAGGTCAATTTTTTTTTATTGGAGTTAAAATTAACGTAGATATATGACCGAACCTAACCAACCCTACCTAACCTAACCTAACCAACCCTACCTAACCTAACCTAACCTATCTTTGACATTGCCTTCACAAGAGTATTAATTAAATTTGAGTCATTCCATACATGCTCGTGCAGAACACCTTTCAATTTTCCCGTAAGTTGGTTTATATTTTTGCCTTTACCCCAAAAGCACAAGAATCTAAATTTCAGATCATTTCGATGGGTTCAAAAGTTGCGGCCTCCCTCGCTATTTTGGGGGGAATTACACCCTATATATAGATTCTTCTATATTTAGTCTCCCTATTGAGCTACAAGAGTGATTCATAATCCATTCAAAAGGTAAACTTTCAAGCATCAAGATGGTATTATAAAGAACACTTAAAACCGATGCAAAAAAATAGAAGTTTTAGCTATATATATATATATATATATATATATATATATATATATATATATATATATATATATATATATATGGAAGGGAGTACCACCTCTAGCTGGAAGAAGGGGGACCCATAGCCTCGGAGGAAACCACGCATAACGCATTAGAGGGAATGTTTAGATCGCCTCCAATACAGTTTCTGTGTGCTTTTCTCCTACCACCCCCTTCCTTTTATATTTTTTGTGCTTTATTATGCATTTGATGGTTACAAGATATACATGGGTTGATACAAAAATAATAATGCAAAAAGGTGCTTAAAGGTTATGGATCTCTTGAAAAACACAACAATGGGAAACATTGATGAATGTCACAGACGGGTTCGATCATTGTTGCAAGTCAAACACTTCTTCGAATTCCTCTGAAGTTGGACTAGTGCCCAAGACGCAACAGGCATTTCCCCTCTGAATCGCAACACTGAGGCGCTGGAACAAGAAACTTTATGCTCTCTGGTCTTTTGTAGCGCTGATCAATTTGTCCCCCAATTCCTTCAGGAACTTCAATGCACATTTTCCCCACGAACCGAGGGTCTCCGAGCCGATCGGAACAAAGCTGTAGCAGTGTGCTAGACCTCTGTATTTAATAATTTTCTGCGATTCCCTGAAAGAAGCAGCACCACCGCTTTCACGTGTGCTGTAGTGGAGGTAGGTACTGGCCAGTGTGGCAGCGCAGGTGTAGTCCCATACCACTTGCTTACCATCCTTCCAAGGTAGCAAGGTGACCCCATCAGGGCGCTTCTGAGGGTCGTTAGGTCTGGATAAGTGTGGTTCTCTTTGTGCCGGGCAGCGGGCTGTAGCGAGGCTCCTCTTGATGATGTCGTTGACTTCTTCATGTCTTGCAATTTTACCCTGTGATTTACGACATACCAGACCATGACGACCATATTGGTCTGCCATCGCAGTTCCGCAGATGCACCTATGTTCGGTGAGGATGGGGGCGGCAAGGCGAAGGGCAACTCCAATGCGGAGAGCGTCATGACTGAGGCGAGTTCCCAGGGCTGCATTGGGCACAGCAAATAAAAAATCCCCGGCGTGGGGTGCTGTTACCGCTAGGAGGCGGGCTTTGTTTTCAGCATCAGCGTTGTCAATCATTGCTGTGACAGTCTTTTCCATTATGGGGCTATCCCAGTGGGCCTGCTTGTGGTCTTTTGGGATTTGTGGTCGGGGTTGAGGGTGTGCAATGGTGTCCCATTGTCTGGCTGCTTCGATGAACGTTTGATCATGAGTTCCCGCTGTCTCTCTCATACGCTCTGGTAGGATCTGCCCTACCAATTCGTTGGCTGCTGTACATGAGGATAAGAATGCTGGAAGTGCTACCTCAGTTGCCTTTCGTATGCCTATCCCTCCAAATCTCACTGGTAGTGTTGCTTGGTCCCACTGACTGTCATCTAAATCTAGGTTGAGCGCCTTCCTGAATATTGACCTGAGGAGCTCATCATATTGATTTAGAAGTGGGTTGCCAAAAGTTGGTGCACACCTTAAGAAGTATGTTAGCCTGGGCAAGGTAAGGCACTTTGTGAGAAGGTAGAGGGCATCGTGGGAGTCCAAGTCCCCAATTCTCTCTTCCATCCTCTTTAGGTCTCTAAACTTTTCGTCGAGGACTGCAGCAATGGCATTGTGACCCAGAGGTGCTCCGAGTAGTGTGCTGTCGGTAGGTTTAACGACTGAGGCTTCTGGTAGAACTGCTTTCACTGCTCTAATGATTACTTCACTGGATGCAATAATTTCGCACTTGGAGGGGTTAAGAACGAGACCCATGGACTCCCCCCGTGTCTTCACCAGCTGTAGGTCTTCTAGCAGGGAATCTTGTGTGCCTGCCAGAGTGCCATCATCCAGGAACCAGATGTTGAGCTCGCTGGACAGTCTGGTTGTAATTTCTCGAACCGCTATGCAAAAGAGGAACGGTGCAAGTGGGTCTCCCTGTTGAATTCCCTCTGCTGAGGTGACTTCATGTTTGCCAAACAGGAGGGTTGAGTCTTTGCTGTAGTCTGCTGACACAAACGGGAGAATGCTTGGGCAATGTTCCTGGACTGCAGTGAGGATTGCTTCCCTTTTGACCGAGTTGAAAGCGTTTTTAAAATCTAATTTTACTACTGCCTGGTCTTCAGTAAGAGAGCTAATGTAGGCTCGTGCAGCATGAGCCGCTGCTTCACAGCCTTGGGGGACTCCAAACCCCAGCTGGTTGGGTTGCAGCATGGTGGCTGCTTCCATTCGGATACTTCTGACAGCAGCCCTTGCAACTAGGCGGCGAAGGGTATTACCAACGGCAATGGGTCTGATTCCTCCCCCCTTCTTTTTCAGGGCACATAGGGATGCACCAAAGAAGAATGGTTTGATTTCATCAGGGATTAACCCGGCGAGGCAGTTGTTGACAAACGTTGTGATTTCTGTCAGGAGCGCTTCTGCAGCTGGGCCAAGAACAGGGTTCACCATTTCCTTCACATGTTGAGGTCTTACCCCTGTGTAGCCTCCTGAGGAGCCCGGGGGAAATGAAACGATAGCTTTATAAACCTCTGACTCCCGGAGGACGAGAGGTTCCTGGTTAGGGGGGACCCTGACCTGTGGGGGAGGTCCACCTACGGCCCTGAGGGGGTGTTTTTCTCTCAGTGCTTGGGCTGTGGTTTCATCCCTGGGCAAAATTTTGTCCTCACTTGTGATCAACCTGAGTGCCCCGACTGTATTGCCCTCTTCAATTTTCTTGCTGACTTGGGTACCTAATTTTCTGTTGTCGCTGATTGTCGTACTTGGTCTGCCTCGGCGGTGTTTGGTGTGTTTGGGGAGGCGGACTAGGTTGTCAGCCCTAGGAAAATCCCTAATTGCTTTATTGACGGATGAGGCCAGTGTCTTGCCTCCTCTGTCTGGTACACCTAAGCATGCATTGCCAAAAAGTAACAGATTGTGCCAGGCTTTGATGGTATCAGGTGCATCAAGGTTATTTGACCCTCTGTTGACTTTTGCGATGAGGTCCGTGTATTTCCCGGCAGCAAAAGGGCGAGAGGCCTTTGGGATGTGGGTGAGTGTCCTGGTTGACGTTGCTTTAATTGCCTCTAGCAGGTCGTCTGTTGCAATGTAATATGTTGCGATTTGTACTGGTGCAACAGGCTCCTGAGTGCTGCCTCCTCCCACGGGAGGCCTCCCTGACCCAGGACAGTCACCATGCTGGCGTATGACTCTGGAGACAGAGTTGATGCTGACGTTGCTCCCACAACCACTGCATGTGCCTCTCCTTTGATTGGCTTCGGGAGGGGTGAGCTGGCTGGTAGCGGCTTCTTCTGCCATCCCCTTAGGTAAAGTGAATGTCACCTTGCACTGGAGTATTTGTCTCTCCCTCCTGGCTGGGGGGGACGAGGTTGTCCCCTATACTCTGCGTCATGTCTGGGCAGATGTCTGGGGTGGATATATATATATATATATATATATATATATATATATATATATATATATATATATATATATATATATATATATATATATATTATTAAATATGACCGAAAAAGTAAGATTAATAATTCTAACACGAATTTTCTCAATCTTTCGTACATTTCGTTTCACTGTTGGAGGTAAATCAAAAATCAATTCTCCAAAATTCATTTTTATTTCTAGTCTGACGCGACACGAGCGCGTTTCGTAAAACTTATTACATTTTCAAAGACTTTAGTTCACAAATACACAACTGAATAGAACTTACGCATCTCCGATTTTATATCTACATTTGAGTGAGGTGGAAGGGGTGATGTGGCATTAACACAAGACAGAACAAGATGTGGTATTAATAGGGTATTAATTTCATCAACACAAGACAGAACAAGAGTATTAATAGGGTATTAATTTCATCAACACAAGACAGAACACGAAACAATGGATATTGAATAGAAGTGTTTGTAGAAAGCCTATTGGTCAATATTTCTTGATGCTTCTATATTGGAGCGGAGTCTTGAGGTGGGTAGAATATAGTTGTGCAATAATTGGCTGTTGATTGCTGGTGTTGACTTCTTGATGTGTAGTGCCTCGCAAACGTCAAGCCGCCTGCTATCGCTGTATCTATCGATGATTTCTGTGTTGTTTACTAGGATTTCTCTGGCGATGGTTTGGTTGTGGGAAGAGATTAAATGTTCCTTAATGGAGCCCTGTTGCTTATGCATCGTTAAACGCCTAGAAAGAGATGTTGTTGTCTTGCCTATATACTGGGTTTTTTGGAGCTTACAGTCCCCAAGTGGGCATTTGAAGGCATAGACGACGTTAGTCTCTTTTAAAGCGTTCTGTTTTGTGTCTGGAGAGTTTCTCATGAGTAGGCTGGCCGTTTTTCTGGTTTTATAGTAAATCGTCAGTTGTATCCTCTGATTTTTGTCTGTAGGGATAACGTTTCTATTAACAATATCTTTCAGGACCCTTTCCTCCGTTTTATGAGCTGTGGAAAAGAAGTTCCTGTAAAATAGTCTAATAGGGGGTATAGGTGTTGTGTTAGTTGTCTCTTCAGAGGTTGCATGGCTTTTCACTTTCCTTCTTATGATGTCTTCGACGAAACCATTGGAGAAGCCGTTATTGACTAGGACCTGCCTTACCCTACAGAGTTCTTCTCTGTAGGGTAAGTGTGTCAAATGCTGCATATATTCCAGGTATACTCGAATTTCCCACAAGCGCTGCAAGGCAGAGCATGAGGAAAATAGCCGCAAGGCTACACACTAAATATGACCGACTTTTTCGGTCATATTTAATAATATATGTCTACAGGAAAGACTGCTACCAAAATATACTAATATATATATATATATATATATATATATATATATATATATATATATATATATATATATATATATTAAAAAAGCGGCGTAGGGGTTCAAACCCTCCTAAGGTTAATCAGTATTTTCAAAATGGACATATTAGAGCCGAGACCAACATTGTATGTTTAATTGACAGTGTAGAAATTCCTCAGTAAATTGGAAATGTTGTAAATCCTGCGGACACTGAATATTGACACTTTGAAAGTTACAAAAAATGAATTATAATCACTTTGGCTGGGTAATATTGTAGGGTGTGGATCTGGGGTGTTGTAGGTGTGGATCTGGGGTGTTGTAGGGTGTGGATCTGGGATGTTGTAGGGTGTGGATCTGGGGTGTTGTAGGGTGTGGATCTGGGGTGTTGTAGGGTGTGGATCTGGGGTGTTGTAGGGTGTGGATCTGGGGTGTTGTAGGGTGTGGATCTGGGGTGTTGTAGGTGTGGATCTGGGATGTTGTAGGGTGTGGATCTGGGGTGTTGTAGGGTGTGGATCTGGGGTGTTGTAGTGTGTGGATCTGGGGTGTTGTAAGGTGTGGATCTGGGGTGTTGTAGGGTGTGGATCTGGGGTGTTGTAGTGTGTGGATCTGGGGTGTTGTAAGGTGTGGATCTGGGGTGTTGTAGGGTGTGGATCTGGGGTGTTGTAGGGTGTGGATCTGGGGTGTTGTAGGGTGTTGTAGGGTGTGGTTCTGGGGTGTTGTAGGGTGTGGATCTGGGGTGTTGTAGGGTGTGGATCTGGGGTGTTGTAGGGTGTGGATCTGGGGTGTTGTAGGATGTGGATCTGGGGTGTTGTAGGGTGTGGATCTGGGGTGTTGTAGGGTGTGGATCTGGGGTGTTGTAGGGTGTGGATCTGGAATGTTGTAGGTGTGGATCTGGGGATGTTGTAGGTGTGGAACTGGGGTGTTGTAGGGTGTGGATCTGGGGATGTTGTAGGTGTGGATCTGGGGTGTTGTAGGTGTGGATCTGGGGTGTTGTAGGGTGTTCATGTGGGGCGTTATAGGATGTGGATCTGGGGTGTTGTAGGGTGTGGATCTGGGGTGTTGTAGGTGTGGATCTGGGGTGTTGTAGTGTGTGGATCTGGGGTGTTGTAGAGTGTGGATCTAGGGTGTTGTAGGGTGTGGATCTGGGATGTTGTAGAGTGTGGATCTGGGGTGTTGTAGGGTGTGGATTTGGGGTGTGTTCATTGCCTCATTTCATTTGTTTTCATCTTCCACAGGTGTGTGTTGCTGACCTCATGACGCACCTCAGGTGTTACGTTCTTGAGTGTAATACACAGGTGAGGTGTTTGTGTACATTCTGTCATGATGAAGTACACAAATAAGATGTTTGTGTACATTCAATTAAGGTGTGGTCCACAGGTGAGGTGTTTATGTACAGTCTATCAGGGTCTAGTACTCTGTACTTAGTAAAGGTGTAGTAAAGTGTTAAGTTGAAATTGAAATAAGTTTATTGAGGTATAAATTACACACCAAGGGATGAGGTAGCTCATGGCACGGGCATAAATAACCCGTACCATTTATCGTCACCATTGACCTGGTCTCTCTAAATTTGACACTCCCTGGAAATTACAAACGTTTTGCCTAACCACATACGCACAAACCCAAGCAACCCACCTAACCGAAGGCTTGATGCATGGGGGAAGACCACGCGAGATAACCCACGACCGGTAGCATACTTTCCCCAATCCTGGGGAACCACTTGGCCTGGGTTCGATCCCCTGGGGGGCAGAGGGAGGTCGATTGGCCGTGACTGCTCACCCCTCTGTTCACCTATTTTTGGGACCTGGTTGTAAACCGCTTGGCGGGTCGTGTTACTGTCAAAAAACGAATTAAGTCACGTTTAACAAGAGGTGGGAAAGGTGTTAGCCTGCTAAGAGGAGTCGGTAGTCTCCTGTGCCCTCCTGTGAGACCCTCTTAAAGAGTCAGGGTGATGGGTGGGGGTCTGGGATGTTTTCACCCAGCTGGTCAACATCTGCGACCTCCCAGCCTGCTAGGCACGAGATGCTGAATACTTCATAAGGCTTTTCTGGAGTGGTTACAAGGGACATCATGAGGGGTTACAAGGGACATCATGAGTGGTTACAAGAGACATCATGAGGGGTTACAAGGGACATCATGAGGGGTTACAAGGGACATCATGAGGGGTTACAAGGGACATCATGAGTGGTTACAAGGGACATCATGAGTGGTTACAAGGGACATCATGAGTGGTTACAAGGGACATCATGAGGGGTTACAAGGGACATCATGAGTGGTTACACGGGACATCATGAGTGGTTACAAGGGACATCATGAGTGGTTACAAGGGACATCATGAGTGGTTACAAGGGACATCATGAGTGGTTCCACGGGACATCATGAGTGGTTACAAGGGACATCATGAGTGGTTACAAGGGACATCATGAGTGGTTACACGGGACATCATGAGTGGTTACAAGGGACATCATGAGTGGTTACAAGGGACATCATGAGTGGTTACACGGGACATCATGAGTGGTTACAAGGGACATCATGAGTGGTTACAAGGAACATCATGAGTGGTTACAAGAGACATCATGAGTGGTTACAAGGGACATCATGAGGGGTTACAAGAGACATCATGAGTGGTTACAAGGGACATCATGAGTGGTTACAAGGGACATCATGAGAGGTTACAAGGGACATCATGAGTGGTTACAAGTGACATCATGAGTGGTTACAAGAGACATCATGAGTGGTTACAAGAGACATCATGAGGGGTTACAAGGGACATCATGAGGGGTTACAAGGGACATCTTGAGTGGTTACAATGGACATCATGAGGGGTTACAAGGGACATCATGAGGGGTTACAAGGGACATCATGAGGGGTTACAAGAGACATCATGAGTGGTTACAAGGGACATCATGAGTGGTTACAAGAGACATCATGAGGGGTTACAAGGGACATCATGAGGGGTTACAAGGGACATCATGAGGGGTTACAAGGGACATCATGAGTGGTTACAAGGGACATCATGAGTGGTTACAAGGGACATCATGAGTGGTTACAAGGGACATCATGAGGGGTTACAAGGGGCATCATGAGTGGTTACACGGGACATCATGAGTGGATACAAGGGACATCATGAGTGGTTACAAGGGACATCATGAGTGGTTACACGGGACATCATGAGTGGTTACAAGGGACATCATGAGTGGTTACAAGGGACATCATGAGTGGTTACAAGGGACATCATGAGTGGTTACACGGGACATCATGAGTGGTTACAAGGGACATCATGAGTGGTTACAAGGGACATCATGAGTGGTTACACGGGACATCATGAGTGGTTACAAGGGACATCATGAGTGGTTACAAGGGACATCATGAGTGGTTACACGGGACATCATGAGTGGTTACAAGGGACATCATGAGTGGTTACAAGGGACATCATGAGTGGTTACACGGGACATCATGAATGGTTACAAGGGACATCATGAGTGGTTACAAGGGACATCATGAGTGGTTACAAGGGACATCATGAGTGGTTACACGGGACATCATGAGTGGTTACAAGGGACATCATGAGTGGTTACAAGGGACATCATGAGTGGTTACAAGGGACATCATGAGTGGTTACAAGGGACATCATGAGGGGTTACAAGAGACATCATGAGTGGTTACAAGGGACATCATGAGTGGTTACAAGGGACATCATGAGTGGTTACAAGGGACATCATGAGTGGTTACAAGGGACATCATGAGTGGTTACAAGAGACATCATGAGGGGTTACAAGGGACATCATGAGGGGTTACAAGGGACATCATGAGAGGTTACAAGAGACATCATGAGTGGTTACAAGGGACATCATGAGGGGTTACAAGAGACATCATGAGTGGTTACAAGGGACATCATGAGGGGTTACAAGGAACATCATGAGTGGTTACAAGGGACATCATGAGGGGTTACAAGAGACATCATGAGTGGTTACAAGAGACATCATGAGGGGTTACAAGGAACATCATGAGGGGTTACAAGGGACATCATGAGGGGTTACAAGAGACATCATGAGTGGTTACAAGGGACATCATGAGTGGTTACAAGAGACATCATGAGGGGTTACAAGGGACATCATGAGGGGTTACAAGGGACATCATGAGTGGTTACAAGGGACATCATGAGGGGTTACAAGGGACATCATGAGGGGTTACAAGGAACATCATGAGGGGTTACAAGAGACATCATGAGTGGTTACAAGGGACATCATGAGTGGTTACAAGAGACATCATGAGTGGTTACAAGGGACATCATGAGTGGTTACAAGAGACATCATGAGGGGTTACAAGGGACATCATGAGGGGTTACAAGGGACATCATGAGGGGTTACAAGAGACATCATGAGTGGTTACAAGGGACATCATGAGTGGTTACAAGGGACATCATGAGTGGTTACAAGGGACATCATGAGGGGTTACAAGGGACATCATGAGGGGTTACAAGGGACATCATGAGGGGTTACAAGGGACATCATGAGGGGTTACAAGGGACATCATGAGGGGTTACAAGGGACATCATGAGTGGTTACAAGGGACATCATGAGTGGTTACAAGGGACATCATGAGTGGTTACAAGGGACATTATGAGTGGTTACAAGGGACATCATGAGTGGTTACAATGGACATCATGAGGGGTTACAAGGGACATCATGAGGGGGGTTTCAAGGGACATCATGAGGGGTTACAAGGGACATCATGAGGGGTTACAAGGGACATCATGAGGGGTTACAAGGGACATCATGAGGGGGTTACAAGGGACATCATGAGGGGTTACAAGGGACATCATGAGGGGTTACAAGGAACATCATGAGGGGTTACACGGGACATCATGAGTGGTTACAATGGACATCATGAGTGGTTACAATGGACATCATCAGGGGTTACAAATGTCATCCATCTATTCCCCTTACCCTTATCCTAGATACAAGAGCATTGCCACATGGCAAGAATTAGTGCCACATGACAAAAATTAGTGCCACATGACAAGAATTAGTGCCACATGGCAAGAATTAGTGCCACATGACAAAAATTAGTGCCACATGACAAGAATTAGTGCCACATGGCAAGAATTAGTGCCACATGGCAAGAGTTTTTCTCTAATCATAAAACCACATTAACTGATAACAAATAAAGGTTATATTCTTTCAGTGTGTTGATGATCCTGGTGACGGTGGTGCCGGAGGCGTGGTGACCTACTGAGTGTTCCTTCACAAGGTCTTAATTCACGAAAACGAGAGAGAGAGAGAGAGAGAGAGAGAGAGAGAGAGAGAGAGAGAGAGGGAGAGAGAGAGAGAGGGAGAGAGGGAGAGAGAGAGAATGTGTGTCCAGTGTTAGAGGTCAGACGAATAGGCCTATCCTCATGCAGCTTTACTTGGTGATCGTGTGAAGGGAGACGGGCCCGCCAGGCACCAACAGGTGAGGGCTGTGTGTTCTGTAATCACGGAGCCTAGAGTGCCAGGCACCAACAGGTGAGGGCTGTGTGTTCTGTAATCACAGAGCCTAGAGTGCCAGGCACCAACAGGTGAGGGCTGTGTGTTCTGTAATCACGGAGCCTAGAGTGCCAGGCACCAACAGGTGAGGGCTGTGTGTTCTGTAATCACGGAGCCTAGAGTGCCAGGCACCAACAGGTACCGTGGCACCTCACCCTGGTCATGCAGAGGGGCCAGGCGAGCGTGGCACCATCCATTGATTGGTTACCTTGACTACCGCAGAAAACAGTACTTGGTGTGACAATGCCACCTACTGTATTACTGATACAATACTGTATATATATATGAATATATCCATACGCACGAAGCCTCAAACACTCGAATAGGGATTTAGAATTATACGAGACTGCCTGCAGGTGATAATTATAGAGATTATAGAGGTGTGAGTGTTGGGGGGACATGTGTTAGAAATAGTGGCTTGGCAACGTACTGACACCCTCTTGGAGGGTTGGGGGACTTAAGGAAGGGGGGTTGTGGGTTGGGGAGGTGAGGGGAGGGGAGGAGGAGAGCCAGCTGACGTCTGCATGGTACACCAGCTGTCAGCAGAGTGGTGGTACTTGTGTTCCATCGTCGTCCACGCCACCATGTACGACCTCTCCCTCCCGTGAAGCCCTTAGCACCTCTCTGGTGGAGCCCCCATACAGTGCTCTATGTCGTGTGTTATGTGGGAGTCGAACCTGGCTGAGGAAGGGCAGCTGGCGCGTGTGGTGTAGCCCATGTCAGCCATCTGGGAGAGGCGGCAGCTGGCGTGGCAGGAGGGGGAGTTAGGAGACGTCCTCTTGGCCATAGGATGAAGGGAAGGAGCTCCCTGACGAAGGATACTCAAGTGCCAAACCGTATATTAACACCAGACTCCTTTCACGCCTTCGTCTTGGAAGATACAAGTCTTTAGCAAGCTGGGTGAGTGTTTTTATGTTGATCTGGCATTGATGGTGTGTTATATCTTGCATGGTACCTTACATAGTACCTTACATATAACCTTACATAGTACCTTACATATTATCTTATAAAATTACATGTGCAATAGGTCTATATCAGCTCATACGACGCAGCTTCTATGTATGCCCTCGACTATACGTGACATGTCTATACATAAACATGTATAACATAAACGTGACATGTATACATGTATTGACATAAAAGTCAATATTCAGCTATCCTATAGGTCAACGACTGTGACCTTTGACCTTTGTCATGTTTCACCAATGGTCTCGAACCACAACCCTCCCTTCCTCCCTCCTCCCCTCCCTCACTTGCGTGAATCTTCTTGATTTATTCGCTTAAAAGTCCGTGAAGTAGTGGAGAACTGAGGATATCAGTCGTGGACCTTGCGATGATTTCGGGGATCAACGTCCCCGCGGCCCGGTCCTCGACCAGGCCTCCTGGTTGCTGGACTGGTCAACCAGGCTGTTGGACGCGGCTGCTCGCAACCTGACGTATAAATCACTGCCTGGTGACACACACACACACACACACACACACACACACACACACACACACACACACACACACACACACACACACACACACAGGGGCCTGGTAGCCTGGTGGATAGCGCATAGGATTCGTAATTCTGTGGCGCGGGTTCGATTCCCGCACTAGGCAGAAACAAATGGGCAAAGTTTCTTTCACCCTGAATGCCCCTGTTACCTAGCAGTAAATAGGTACCTGGGAGTTAGTCAGCTGTCACGGGCTGCTTCCTGAGGTGTATGTGTGTGTGTGGTGTGAAAAAAAGTAGTTAGTAAACAGTTGATTGACAGTTGAGAGGCGAGCCGAAAGAGCAAAGCTCAACCCCCGCAAACACAACTAGGTGAATACACACACATACTACTAGACCCCTGGCAAGGGGTCTGGTAGCTGAGTGGACAGTGCAGGACTCATAATTCTGTGTCCCGGGTTTGATTCCCGGACCAGGCAGAAACAAATGGGCAAAGATTATTTCACCCTGATACTCCTGTTACCTAGTAGTAAATAGGTACCTGGGAGTTAGACAGCTGTTACGGAGCTGTTTCCTGTGTGTGTGTGTGTGTGTGTGTGTGTGTGTGTGTGTGTGTGTGTGTATGTGTGTGTGTGTGTGTGTGTGTGTGTGTGTGTGTGTGTGTGTGTGTGTGTGAAATAATTAGTAGTTACAGTTGATTGACAGTTGAGAGGCGGGTCGAAAGAGCTGAGTTCAAACCCCACAAGAACAAATAGGCGAATGCAAATAGGTGAACACACACACACACATATACATACATACACAGTGTGTGTATATGTGTGTGTGTGTGTACTCACCTATTTGAGCTCAAGCACAAGTGAGTACACTCACACACACACACACACACACACACACACACACACACACACACACACACACACACACACACACACACACACACACACATATTTACACTCTCCTAAGTATAGACACATGTACAGGCACACATGTATGCTCATAATGCTCTCATAGCCTGCAGTCATATGTATTCATTATTTGCTATAGCCTCCAGTCACGTGTTTACCTTGGCTAGCGCAGCCTGTAGTCACGTGTATACATGGTTACCACAGCCTGGAGTCACGTGTATACATGGTTACCACAGCCTGGAGTCACGTGTATACATGGTTACCACAGCCTGGAGTTACGTGTATACATGGTTACCACAGCCTGGAGTTACGTGTATACATGGTTACCACAGCCTGGAGTTACGTGTATACATGGTTACCACAGCCTGGAGTTACACGTGTCCACTGGTTACCACAGCCTGGAGTTACACGTGTCCACTGGTTACCACAGCCTGGAGTCACATGTGTACACTGGTTACCACAGCCTGGAGTCACATGTGTACACTGGTTACCACAACCTGGAGTCACATGTGTACACTGGTTACCACAGCCTGGAGTCACATGTATACACTGGTTACCACAGCCTGGAGTCACGTGTATACATGGTTACCACAGCCTGGAGTCACGTGTATACATGGTTACCACAGCCTGGAGTTACGTGTATACATGGTTACCACAGCCTGGAGTTACGTGTATACATGGTTACCACAGCCTGGAGTTACACGTGTCCACTGGTTACCACAGCCTGGAGTTACACGTGTCCACTGGTTACCACAGCCTGGAGTTACACGTGTCCACTGGTTACCACAGCCTGGAGTCACATGTGTACACTGGTTACCACAGGCTAGAGTCACATGTGTACACTGGTTACCACAGGCTAGAGTCACATGTGTACACTGGTTACCACAGGCTAGAGTCACATGTGTACACTGGTTACCACAGGCTAGAGTCACATGTGTACACTGGTTACCACATAAAGAGGTAAATTTTTTACACACGTGGATGCAGGAAAATATGATTTCTGTTAAAATTGGCTACCCTAGCGTGACGTCACATGTTTACATTGGCTACCCTAGTGTGACGTCTCATGTTTACATTGGCTACCCTAGTGTAACAAACTAGGCTATTGTAAGAATTATCCAGAGTGGTTTATCGACAAAAGAGAATGGGAAGCTGAGCCGCATGGTGACCTGACCCCCAGGGGAATTCGCGGTGGAAATAACCGACGCTTTGTTCATAACTGCGTATAATGAATCATCCTATAGTATTCAGTAATTTAGAGAAAATTAGCCTTTATTCATTTTGCATTAAAATTGTATTGTATAATAGTACTGGATCCAATATCAAGAGTATTCTAATTATTGAGTTTAAGTCACCATCAGTGACGTCACGAATCAGATCTAACTTTTAAGGCGGAGTGACCGGCGGTCATAGGTCAGCAGGGTTGACATGTCTAGTATTTCTCAAAGTTCAATTAACCATTCTGGGGATCGGGAACAGCTCTGCCGTTAGATGTTTGTAATTTAATTCAGTAAAATAATTCAACCAGTCTGGATCAATTAAGTACAACAGAGGTTAATTGTTATAACTTAAACCTTGCTAGTAACTGGGTAGGACTTTGACTAGGCGGAAGGATACAATACTCTGTCTGGGGTAGTCCAGACAAGGAAAAAATCAGAGTGGAAACGGGAGCAGCTGGGATAAGAGGCCAAACATCTTACCTCTCCCCAAGACCAGCCAAAACATCTAGCTGGTCGCCCAAGGTATAGTTGCTATTGTTAATTATAGAAATAGTCTTCTCATTTGCCACTCAGGTCAAGTAGGGAGTGTTAAAGTGATAGGGAGTGAACATATTTAGATTTTGTTTTAGTTTTCTTTTAATAAATTAAGTTAATAATTTGCATTTTTATTGTTTCCATTTGGTTATGTGTATACTTGTCCTGGTCACGTGATCCACACGAGGCAGAGTTGTATTGGGCGCCGATTCTAACATCGAATCGGAATTATCATTACCGTGTAATTTATTCCACACTCAAGGTCATCGTATATAGTGGGGATCAAGCCCCTAGGTTGATTAATTAGCGTGATCGATCCAGACCTCGATCATTGCTCTTCTTTTTACTGGTCTGGTGGTGGCAGCGTAGAGGCGACTCTAGGGTTTTGATCAGAGCTTAGGTCACGTCATACTGGGTGTAGAATCCTAAGTCGGTCAATCGTCTTAGGACCACGTGGCGTGGAGTTGGCTTTGGTAAAAGTTTTGGAGTCCCTTGGTAGAGAATATAAGTAAGAATACGGGTAGAGGGCAAAGAAAGAAGGAAGTAGAGAGAGGAAATCTAACCCGAGTTACACTAGCGTGACGTCACATGTTTACATTGGCTATCCTAGCGTGACGTCACATGTTTACATTGGCTACCCTAGCGTGACGTCACATGTTTACATTGGCTATCCTAGCGTGACGTCACATGTTTACATTGGCTACCCTAGCGTGACGTCACATGTTTACATTGGCTACCCTAGCGTGACGTCACATGTTTACATTGGCTTCCCTACCGTAACGTCACATGTTTAGATTGGCTACCCTAGCGTGACGTCACATGTTTACATTGGCTACCCTAGCGTGACGTCACAGGTTTACATCAGCTACCCTAGCGTGACGTCACAGGTTTACATTGGCTACCCTAGCGTGACGTCACGTGTTTACATTGGCTACCCTAGCGTGACGTCACAGGTTTACATTGGCTACCCTAGCGTGACGTCACAGGTTTACATTGGCTACCCTAGCGTGACGTCACGGGGTAAGCGCTAGGCAACATATCTTTTATTGATCAGCTGACTGATGGACAGGTGTTGGCCGCCCCCCTTTTCGAATGGTTAGAAATAAAGAACTGTAAACATCATGTTTTATGACCCTTACAAAGGCTTCTTGAAGCTCCAGGGGCGCCACGCAGCGCCAGGACTCATGAAACATTTACACAACCACTTACGAAACCTTTACAGTTTTCCTTAATCATGGCGGTTTTGTTTACATTTATTGAACAGTTTAGAAACTTGTGAGTTCACAACCCCCCAAGGTTATTACGGTGACGAGGGGAGAGAGGGGAGATGGGAGGGGGAGATACAGGGGTGCAAATGAGTTGTCTCTAGACCTTTGTAACAGTTTTAATGTTTCATTGTATAACATTTTTCTGAGAGGGGGAGAGAGAGGGAGAGAGAGAGTAGAGGAGGAGGGAGATTGGGACAGGAGTGAGAGATGGAGAAAGGTGGCGAGTAGAGGAGATAAATAGAGAGGGGGAAGGAAGGAGAGGGCACAGGGAGATGATACCGGGGGTGGGTGGGGGGGGAGGGAGAGGGAGTAAAGAGACCCGGGTGCAGCCGGGTATCCTCCTAGGTATATCTTTACAAGAAAGTGTGTTTGTTTATCTGTTCGAGAAGAAGATGCCAGACGCTTGTGGTTAGCCGCGTGAAACTGTCCCTGGTGATGTGTGATAGCATAGGCAGTGCCCCACATGTCCCTCATTTAAGTAGGATTAACTCCTATTGCGACGACCAACAAGTCACATGCAGTAAAAGATTGGGAGGGTGTTTGGTTTTCCGTAAAGTTTTTCATCAGATGTGTTCATCACACGCACGCGCACGCACACACGCACGCACGCACGCACGCACGCACGCGCACACACACACACACACACACACACACACACACACACACACACACACACACACACACACACACACACACACACACACACACACACACACACAGGAGCCAAAGAGTTACGGTAAGGGGCGAGAAGTCGGACTGGCGAACAGTAACAAGTGGAGTACCACAAGGATCGGTGCTGGGACCTATTCTATTTCTTGTATATGTTAACGACATGTTTACAGGCGTAGAGTCCTACTATGTCGATGTTTGCGGATGACGCAAAGTTGATGAGAAGAGTTGTGACAGATGAGGATTGCAGGATCCTCCAAGAGGACTTAAACAGGTTGCAGAGATGGTCAGAGAAATGGCTACTGGAATTCAACACGAGCAAATGTAAAGTTATGGAAATGGGACTAGGAGATAGGAGACCAAAGGGACAGTACACAATGAAGGGGAACAGCCTACCTGTGACGAGGCGCGAAAGAGACCTGGGTGTAGGACGTAACACCTAATCTATCTCCTGAGGCACATATAAATAGGATAACGACAGCAGCGTACTCTACACTGGCAAAAGTTAGAACATCATTCAGAAACTTAAGTAAGGAGGCATTTAGGGCGCTTTACACTGCCTACGTGAGGCCAGTCTTAGAGTATGCCGCCTCATCATGGAGTCCCCATTCTGAAGAAGCATATAATGAAACTGGAAAAGGTTCAGAGGTTTGCAACGAGACTCGTCCCAGAGCTACGAGGGATGGGGTATGAGGAGCGTCTGAAGGAACTGTGCCTTACGACACTAGAAAGAAGAAGGGAGAGGGGGGACATGATAGGAACGTATAAAATACTCAGAGGGATTGACAGAGTGGACATAGACGAAATGTTCACACGTAATAGTAACAGAACGAGAGGACATGGATGGAAGCTTGAAACTCAGATGAGTCACAAAGATGTTAGGAAGTTTTCTTTTAGCGTGAGAGTAGTGGGAAAATGGAATGCACTTCAGGAACAGGTTGTGGAAGCAAATACTATTCATAATTTTAAAACCAGGTATGATAGGGAAATGGGACCATAGTCATTGCTATAAACAACCGATGTTCGAAAGGCGGGATCCAAGAGTCAATGCTCGATCCTGCAGACACAACTAGATGAGTACAACTAGGTGAGTACACACACACACACACACACACACACACACACACACACACACACACACACACACACACACACACACACACACACACACACACACACACACACATTAGGTGGGATCCAAGAGTCAATACTCGATCCTGCAAGTACAAATAGGTGAGTACACAAATGTTTCAAAGTTGTATAAACGTTCTCTCAAAATATCTGAGGAAAAAATAACATTGTGGTTAATTTGTATAAGTGTTGGGTGCCTACCTTACAGGTTCTGAGGGAGAGAGAAGGAGGGAGGGAGAGTGAACGGAAAGGTGAGAGAGACGAACAGTGAGAGAGACAGACAGACACTGGCCCGGCACTATATGGCACCCCCGTCTAATTGGGTGTAAAACAGGATTAATGTTTGTTATGAATGTTTGGTTAACAGGACGACTGTTGGTTAGGTAATTCTCATTAACAAATCTATTGTAGACTGGTGGCTTTCGTTAACAGAACTGTTACTAAGAT
>NC_091189.1:14395478-14465478 GCF_040958095.1 Procambarus clarkii
ACAGATGTTAGTAATACGAATGGCATAAAACAGAGCAAGAAACCAAAGAAAACGGTTGAGAAAATGTAAATAACAGCGGAAACTACGATAAATAAAAAATGGGCAACAGGTGGCAATAAGGTAATCAATGAGACTTTATAAAATACATATTAAGTAACTAGAGGAAGTGGCAACGTAAAACAGAGAGAGCAACAGGTAAGGCAACAAACAGGTTAAAATAACGGAAGATGAAAAACGACTACCAGACGATAACAGATTTAAAGTAAATAACATAAGATAGCAACACTGTTTAATCGAAGATATTCAATAAGTAGGAAAAAGATAACTTGAGACGATAACGACAGAAGGCGCCTTGATGTGGTGTCTTCACGCAGTGGTGTCTTGTACCAGTGGTGTCTTGTACCAGTGGTGTCTTGTACCAGTGGTGTCTTGTACTAGTGGTGTCTTGTACCAGTGGTGTCTTGTACCAGTGGTGCCTTTTGCCAGTGGTGTCTTGAACTAGTAGTGTCTGGTACCGGTGGTGTCTTGTACCAGTGGTGCCTTGTACCAGTGGTGCCTTGTACCAGTGGTGCCTTGTACCAGTGGTGCCTTGTACCAGTAGTGCCTTGCACCAGTGGTGCCTTGAACCAGTTTCCTCACATGTAAGTTAAATCTGGCGACCAAACCCCGCAGAGTTTATGTCACAAGTCCTTATTTTCCCTCAACCCGGATGGGTGCTTCTCTATTCACTCTTGTGTTGATGATATCCTCATAATGCACCCGGAGTCTGCCAGTGCAGGCTGCTTATCACGTGTCTCTGTATGACTAACCATCCTGTGTGACGGGGATTTTGTAGCATCACGTAGCTAGCTTTTTGACACACACTGTACTCCCTTTCATATAGTCTAGGGCAGCTGCACAAATGTTGATGTATCTAAATGTGTTACTACAAATTTATGAAATACCCGGGTGGGTGAACACCCTGGTTGACAAGTATTCAGTCATCATAACTGAACGGGACAGCTGACTGTCCTAGCACAGGGACCAGCTGACTGTCCTAGCACACTGACCAGCTGACTGTCCTAGCACACTGACCAGCTGACTGTCCTAGCACACTGACCAGCTGACTGTCCTAGCACACTGACCAGCTGACTGTCCTAGCACACTGACCAGCTGACTGTCCTAGCACACTGACCAGCTGACTGTCCTAGCACACTGACCAGCTGACTGTCCTAGTACACTGACCAGCTGACTGTCCTAGCACACTGACCAGCTGACTGTCCTAGCACACTGACCAGCTGACTGTCCTAGCACACTGACCAGCTGACTGTCCTAGCTTAATCCATGATAGCATCTCACACCACATTATCTACTCTGTTCTTTCAAGAGAGATTAAAGAAAATGTATAAGTATTTCTTTCTCTAATATTTAATATATTCGTAAACTGTTTATCAGACGCCTGCTCATCACGTAAAATTAGAGCACTTATATAAGTGTGACAGACTTTCTTGACAGGAGACAGTAGTTCAGTATGAGAGTAGTGTGTTGTTTACCATATTACACCCTCGACGAGTCGTGATATTCTTCTGTCTGTGTGTCAAGATTGATCCTGAGTCTTGGTATATATATGATGCTGGAGACATCTCAGGCGTGCATCATGTTAGTTCTCTCTCTCCTTCTCTCTCTCTCTCTCTCTCTCTCTCTCTCTCTCTCTCTCTCTCTCTCTCTCTCTCTCTCTCTCTCTCTCTCTCTCTCTCTCTCTCTCCTGTGTTTTTTATCGATAACAAAGTGATGTAAGATTGTAAGTTCAGATGTTCTAGGAAATTTTGGTGAATTTGTATACACATCGCGTTTGTGTGTACTCACCTAGCTGTGCTTGAGGGGGTTGATCTCTGACTCAATCTGGGAGTGTGTGTGTGTGTGTGTGCGTGTGTGTGTGTGTGTGTGTGTGTGTGTGTGTGTGTGTGTGTGTGTGTGTGTGTGTGTGTGTGGGTGTGTGTGTGTGTGTGTGTGCGTGTGTGTGCGTGTGTGTGTGTGTGTGTGTGTGTGTGTGTGTGTGTGTGTGTGTGTGTGGGGTGCGTGTGTGTGTGTGTGTGTGTGTGTGTGTGTGTGTGTGGGTGCGTGTGTGTGTGTGTGTGTGTGTGTGTGTGTGTGTGTGTGTGTGTGTGTGTGTGTGTGTGTGTGTGTGTGTGTGTGTGTGTGGTGTTGTGGCGGTGACAGGTTACCACAACAAGACCTGCTGGCCTACTAAATCCAGGTCACTGGATCTACCTTATCTAACTTGGATTAGTTGGATTACGTTACTTTTTGATTGGTTATATTACATTAGACTAAGATTGATTTGAATAGGTTAGATTAGGATAAGTTATGTAAGATTATGATAGAGTAGGTTTGGATACGTTTGATTAGGATCAGATACGTTATAGTATGTTACGTTAGGACGTAACTACGTTGTCTAGCATTAGTTATGGCTGGTTTTATGTTTCTCAAGTTTAGACAGTAGTGAAATGCAAGTAAGCGACACTACTCAACCTAACTTAGGTTTAGCTATGAATAACTTCCAACCAAACCACCTAACCTAACCCAAATCTAACTCGGTGCAAAAATAACCAAGCCACCTAGCTTAATCAGACAACTTAGCCTAAGACGGCTCTAACTCGATACAAAACTAAACATGTTACCAAACTTGAATAACTAACTTTATCATATGTACGACAATTAACCAAACTTTCTCTGTGTTAAAAATCAAACTCACATATCCTGCTCTATTCTGACCTATTTACCAACTCAATCGTAGCTCAGTCGATTAAGGCAGCGTCTGGGATGCTCTCGGATGTAGGTTCGAATCCTCGTCACGGCGTAGCTCAGTCGATTAAGGCAGCGTCTGGGATGCTCTCGGATGTAGGTTCGAATCCTCGTCACGGCGTAGCTCAGTCGATTAAGGCAGCGTCTGGGATGCTCTCGGATGTAGGTTCGAATCCTCGTCACGGCGTAGCTCAGTCGATTAAGGCAGCGTCTGGGATGCTCTCGGATGTAGGTTCGAATCCTCGTCACGGCGTAGCTCAGTCGATTAAGGCAGCGTCTGGGATGCTCTCGGATGTAGGTTCGAATCCTCGTCACGGCGTAGCTCAGTCGATTAAGGCAGCGTCTGGGATGCTCTCGGATGTAGGTTCGAATCCTCGTCACGGCGTAGCTCAGTCGATTAAGGCAGCGTCTGGGATGCTCTCGGATGTAGGTTCGAATCCTCGTCACGGCGTAGCTCAGTCGATTAAGGCAGCGTCTGGGATGCTCTCGGATGTAGGTTCGAATCCTCGTCACGGCCCTTTGTCGATTTGTTCTATTTACCAAATCTTTTTTCATGATACGGAATGATACCTACAAATTCGTATACTCAATACTGACTTATCAGCTGCGCTCTAAAAATGCGTATTGGAAATTTCGATTCAAATATATCTTGAGTGTGAACTTGAGAACTGGAAGTTGTCATTACTGTACTGGAGTTTGTTATGCTGTCGTGGCCAAGTTCTTCGTTATTTTGTCATTAATGTTTTTTATTTTATGTGTGTCTTAACTTAAAGTTCACTTGTACATGGAATAGCACTGTGTGTACCCTCACTGGATCCTCCACTACGGCGCCTTCCACCCGATTGATTCGCTGAGTGCGAGGTGCGGCCGCTGATGAGTGCGAGGTGCGGCCGCTGATGAGTGCGAGGTGCGGCCGCTGATGAGTGCGAGGTGCGGCCGCTGATGAGTGCGAGGTGCGGCCGCTGATGAGTGCGAGGTGCGGCCGCTGATGAGTGCGAGGTGCGGCCGCTGATGAGTGCGAGGTGCGGCCGCTGATAAGTGCGAGGTGCGGCCGCTGATGAGTGCGAGGTGTGGACGCTGATGAGTGCGAGGTGTGGACGGTGATGAGTGCGAGGTGTGGACGGTGATGAGTGCGAGGTGTGGACGCTGATGAGTGCGAGGTGTGGACGCTGATGAGTGCGAGGTGTGGACGCTGATGAGTGCGAGGTGCGGGCGCTGATGAGTGCGAGGTGCGGCCGCTGATGAGTGCGAGGTGTGGACGCTGATGAGTGCCAGGTGCGGCCGCTGATGAGTGCCAGGTGCGGCCGCTGATGAGTGCCAGGTGCGGCCGCTGATGAGTGCCAGGTGCGGCCGCTGATGAGTGCGAGGTGCGGCCGCTGGAGAACTCCTACATAAGTGATGAATACACAGGCTGGAGTATATGGTGCGGTCTATCGGAGAGTGAGACTAAATGTCACGGATATTGACCCGGGGATAGTGGTGGATAGTGTGAGGGGGGGGGGAAGGTAGGGAACATGTGCGCGCGCACCTGTTCTCGTTCTCACTCCTCCTCGTTCTCAGTCCTCACTCCTCCTCATCCTCATCATCCTCATCATCGTGCCAAATCTGCAACAATGCTCAATTTCCGATTATATATACAAATATTTTGGCCTTAAACCGTAAAGAAGAAATTATCTGACATAATGCTATGATTATTTACCTCAATAATCTTATTTCAATTTCAATTCAATTTCAATGCTATGATTCTCGGCTTAAACTGTTCATTGTCCACTTGGTTGTCCATTAAAACTGTAACTTTAAATGATAGTTGTACTTTAAAATCAAACTTTATGTTTGCGAGAGTGAGAACTTTGTGTTGGGGGATATACATGTCTGCTGGCGCGGTTTGTTATGATTGGTGTTGAAGTGAGGCTTTACTGGGGCTCACAGGCCCAGGGAGGGAGGGAGGGAACCAGGGAGGGAGTGTGGGAGTGTGGGAGGGAGGGAGTGAGGGAGTGTGGGAGTGTGGGAGGGAGGGAGGGAGGGAGGGAGGGAGGGAGGGGCGAGACAGAGAGCGTGGGGGTGAGAGAGAGGTGTGAGAGGGTGGTAGTGTGGTTGAGGAGAGTGTGGTGAGAGGAGCCCATGTTGGTGGTCCGTGTTAAGCAGAGGGTGGTGGTCCCCGGACCCTCCTCCGTCATGACCCAGCTCTTGGCCCTCTTATCCGGTAGCTCACTGTAAGTCCTCTGTTATTTCACTGTAAGTACTTTCTCGTCTCACTGAAGTCATCTGATATCTCACTGTAAGTCATCACTTGTGTCACTCTAAGTCCACTTCAGGTCAGCTGCGGTGACCCGTGGTGCTTGACCAGCACCTTCACTCCAGTCGCCACTCCGTAAAAAAAAACACAACTGACCAGAAGCGTTCGAACCCAAACAACCCACTTAACCTATCGAAGCTGATGCATAGAAAACGTCAATGGTATCGTGCTTTATTTTTTTTACTATTATATATGTACCGGATTGTTTGATTTCGTAACAAATGCGACGTGTATTAGATGACCCGGTGACCGAGGGGTGACAACGACCTCGCCTCCACCGTCCTTGGCCTTAATACCGCGGTTAACCGGCTTACCGGGGTCTCTAATACATCTCATTGGTTTACGAAACTGAACACTCCGTGGCAAATGCGACTTATTAGTGAAAAATAAAGCACCATAATACTGACGTTGTATATGTGTGTGGCTGACCTAGTTATCAGTGCTGAGCTGCGAGTGACTGCTGGGAATGGGGTCAAGTACTTTGTAGTGTTCAGTTCCTTCACGTTCGGGTTGTGTTTGGTATTTCGTATTGCGGGATTGAGGTGGTATCCGTGGCATGTTTGGTCAGGGTATTCCCAGCATAGGGAAGCCGGTCGGCCGAGCGGACAGCACGTTGGACTTGTGATCCTGTGGTCCTGGGTTCGATCCCAGGCGCCGGCGAGAAACAATGGGCTGAGTTTCTTTCACCCTATGCCCCTGTTACCTAGCAGTAAAATAGGTACCTGGGTGTTAGTCAGCTGCCACGGGCTGCTTCCTGGGGGTGGAGGCCTGGTCGAGGACCGGGCCGCGGGGACACTAAAAAGCCCCGAAATCATCTCAAGATAACCTCAAGATAGCACGGCCTATCAAGCCCCCACGCTGCTGCAAAAGTTATGTGCTAAATGGCATGAACCTGACCTTGTCGGAAAACCCGACACCATTTACTAGTATTAAATACAATCTGCAGATAATATTGCTGCTGTTGTATAAATAAATTCACTCATAGAAGACGCGGTGCTAGTGGAATTGTCAACCGACGGTAATTATCAGCTCATATAACAACTCTTCATATTGGCTGAGATCTCTTGTCAGTTGACGTTTACGTGCTGCTGAAACACGTTTAGCTTTCTGAGGATTACTTATGGTGACTTGTTAATGGGATATTACTGGCTCATATATTGTGAGCCAGCACTGATGGTAGCATGGGGTAAAATTCTGCCATTACTAGGCTATAATCCTATCTCTTCTAGAGGCTAGAGCTAACACATTATATACATATAATCATACACACTGATGATTTGAGTGATAAACCAATCACTAGAAGTACCTTTAGGTTAGCTCCTCAATTATCTCCCTAGGTTGGTATAGACATTAATTAATCACTCTAAAGGTGCAATGGTTATAAGTAAATTATTATATATACACAACTCATCTCGAGCTGGTATTAATTACACCCAAAATAGGGTCTGTACCATTAATTAATGGTGCTAGGTTGTTCAATATAAGTACAACTAGACTATGGTAATAAATGGCACTAGGATGAACAATAAATAGTTCAACTAGTCAATGGTAATTGGGGACTAGGTTATCAATAAACACTAGTCAATGAACAAATCCACAAAGGGCCGTGACGAGGATTCGAACCTACAGTCCGGGAGCATCCCAGACGCTGCCTTAATCGACTGAGCTACGACATGGTCAAAAGAGTTGAAACTAGTCAATGTTATATCCTTACCCTGTTGTGGGTTGGCAATTAGTAAATATTGCATTGAGAAAACTAGTGCAATATATATTAAATAATTCTCTATTCAAGAGAAATTGTATACACAATTGTTCACGATAGCCTATTAATTAGCCTCTAGAATTTAAAAATACTAAATCTTATTAGTGACCTCGCGAAATTAACACCACAAAATCCATGGATAAACTTGCGAGAGCGCAGCCACTAATTTGGCTGGCTTTAAAATAAGCGCTGTCACTTCGCCAACTTGGTGGGTGCCTGTGAAGTGGGTGTGTCAGCAAGGCGGACAGTCCGCCTACTTTCATACCTCTCACTGTATTTCCCACTTCTATACTTCCCTTCACCTATGCTTCTCCTTCCTCTTTACTTCAAAAAAAAAAAAAAGTGACTGGGGGTCGTGAGCAGATGGCGGGTCACCGCGGCCGGTCTTTGACTGGCAATGTATTGTTCACTGATTTATTACACTAGTACCAGTGTATTTCTAGATTTAATAAATCCACTGGTTAACTCTGGTTCATCCGGTACAAAGATGACCAAATAATCTGTCATCCGGTTCGAAGATGACCATATAATTTGGGAGATTCGAACCGGTTCTGTGAGTTCTTGGTTCAAAGGACCAAATAATGTGGGGAACCGACCTGTGATTCATATTTATTTAAGTTATAAGAATTTATATAGTGTTTATATTTACGTTAATTTATATATTTCGATAGCAGTTTGTATGAGGATTAAGCGGACTGTATTTCTGCAATATTCTCACAAATCAACTCCATGCACATTAGGGGAGGGGGGAGTTATATTGAATTTATATATATGCAGCCATATATGGCCTGACTTGGCCCGACCTGGCCTGCCCTGCCCTGCCCTGCCCTGCCCTGACCTGCCCTGACCTGACCTGCCCTGACCTGACCTGCCCTGACCTGCCCTGGCCTGCCCTGCCCTGACCTGCCCTGCCCTGCCCTGGCCTGACCTGTCTGACCTGATCTTGCCTGACCTGACCTGACCTGGCCTGACTTAACCGAGGGTCCACGATTAGATAACGTGACAGCCCGTCAATTTTGCGAGTCACTGTGATTTATAGTATATCATATTTTGACGTTGGGAATTTGTACGTCAAAACACGATGTACTATTTGAGAGGACAGTTTGGTACTCCACATAACAACCTGTTCTGTATATGAACCCTTCCTGAAGATTATCGCTGTCTTTGTGCATGGTGTCTATTTTTCTCAGAATCATTTACGTCGTAATCATATGCCATCTGATCCTTCTCTCCTGTAGGAGGGGTTAGGTTAGTTTAGGTTAGGTTCGGTTCGGTTTGGTTGAGTTCTTTTAATTCTAACCTGTCTGAATTCACTCACAGCACCTCAGCTGTTAGGCGTGAGCGAGAGAGAGGCATCGTCTACCACGTCTGGGGCAATGGTTCTAAATCTGCACGCGGAAATAGTTCTTTACGAGACCAGCCGACACGGAGAGAAGTTCTTTAAGAGACAATTCTCTAAACAGTTATGACCCAAGGCCTTTCAGCACCTTCCTCTTAAACATGATGGCCATTACAAGTAGACCTCTAACTGTGTTCAAGGGGGAGTACCTTGATAGACACCTCATGGTAATTAATCAACCAGGCTGTGTTTTCCCCACAAAGGATTGCGTGCGGCGACAACCAACAGTTCGGTCGATCGGACCCGTAGACCTAGTCGGTAACCAGCTCGCGGAGACATTATCTCCTGGACACCCCGTTCTCTCGACATTTCGCATTTCCTTGAAAATTGCAACCGTTTATACCTCTCCAGAAATTTACAGACCCAAAGAACCCACCTAACCCATAGAGGCCGATGTATAGAAAAGTCAATATTAGTGTTTTAATTTGTAATAATTAGCTAAATTTTAGCAAATTATTAGTTTCCGTCCAAAGGCAACTTGTTAGATGTGCGGACTGGTTGCCTTAGCCTTTAATGTGAACTCGTACATTAGTCCTTTTAATTCGAGTATTAGTACTGTTGAAAACCTTTTTTTAACATTTAGTTTTTACTGTACGTAGTGTGACATCCAGGACGGAGCTGCTCATCCCAGTATTGGCTTAACATAGTGTAAATTGTCTTGAATAATCTCTTGTTTGGATCACTAAAATGTCGTTCTTATATTTCCCAGCTCCTGTAGTATCGTGTTTATTTGAATATGTGGAGTTAGTTTTGGTGTCATGTCAACTCTCATGTCTTTGTCTCTCTCTGGCTCATGTTGTTGTCTTCTCCGTGTGGTGTAGAGTCCTTGTGGTTCTTTCACATTTTCTCATCATCAATCCGATTCATTTGCTGTGGTTGAACTCTTAATTGATATATATCTGTCCACTGCTGGAGATTGTTAAGGTCCTCCTGCAGGAACCTTACAGTATACCGTTACTCATTCCCTTAACTTGTCACCCATTCCCTCAGCCTGTCGTCACTCATTCCCTCAACTTGTCACCCATTCCCTCAGCCTGTCGTCACTCATTCCCTCAACTTGTCACCCATTCCCTCAGCCTGTCGTCACTCATTCCCTCAACTTGTCACCCATTCCCTCAGCCTGTCGTCACTCATTCCCTCAACTTGTCACCCATTCCCTCAGCCTGTCGTCACCCATTCCCTCAACTTGTCACCCATTCCCTAAGCCTGTCGTCACCCATTCCCTCAACTTGTCACCCATTCCCTAAGCCTGTCGTCACCCATTCCCTCAACTTGTTACCCATTCCCTAAGCCTGTCGTCACCCATTCCCTCAACTTGTCACCCATTCCCTCAGCCTGTCGTCACCCATTCCCTCAACTTGTCACCCATTCCCTAAGCCTGTCGTCACCCATTTCCTCAACTTGTCACCCATACACTTAAGACAAGAAAACATCTAAGAGCCGTATCCTCTGTTCTTTCCACAGCGCCTTGAGTGCCAGTGGCGGGCGCTGGCCACCCTGGCACCCTGGGTGGCACCCCACCAGTACATGGACTCAGATAAGTGGGTTGTATCTAGTCTTAGTTCCTTCATTTTTATTGACTCCCTTCCCCACCCTGTGAGCGGTGGAGGAGGTCTTACCCATGCTCCGCGTGATGATGGCACCCATACTGGCCCCCCATACCTATCCTGTGAGGGTTGACATTTACATTTCTGAGGCTAACGTAAATGGCACGACCTTTCACGGTCGCCCCTGGCACTTGCTGGCACCCATTCTAGTTTGTTATTAAACTACACCTGCCATATAGATCACTTTAGTCCGTGTACGGACGTATACGTGCTTGCAGGGTTCAGTATCCTAAGGCTCCTTATCCTGACTCCTTCCAAGTGCTATATAGTCGTAATGGATTGGGCGTTTTCTCCTCATAGTTCCCTTCCCAGTCCAAGCCTTTGCAATTACTGGTCATTTAGAGTTTGTTTATGGCTGTTATTATATAAACGTTTTCCCTGGTCTATTTCTGGATCTACTTTGTCTATAACGTTCACCCATGGCATATAATCCCACCTTTTTTTCCACTCTGTCAATTCTATTTATATCTTGTACGTTGTTATCATGTCTCTCCTGTTCTTTCCGTTGATGTGGTGAGGTAGAGTTCTCCTAGCCCATCAGAGAACGTGGCATTAATATGTTTCTGTGAAGAAAGGTAAAGTGTCTTGATGTACTAGTGAGTACTATCTGGATAATTGTGAGAGAAGGACAAGAGAACGAAAAAGGGGGGGGGGGGGGAAGGGGATGAACAGTGAAAGGTTAGAGTGAGGTGGAGGGGTAGAAAGATGACCTGCGACATGAGCAAGAGGGAAGGGGTTCCACTTGTCGCCTCAATGATTTAACACCATCAAACTAAACGTTAAAAATCCGGTGCCTTTTGCGATATTTAAAGAATGACAACTGTAACGCTTCCTGGGGACTAGTGAGCTTTGGCCTGGGTTGGTCCGGCGAGTCGTTGGGGGTTCGAACGCTTTTCTGAATAAGGAAGAAAAACACTTCAAATTTGGTTTGATAACTCCCCCAGACCACTCGGGTAATTAGCTATAAAATTGCATGTATTGCTGCGGTCTTGGTGGTATCAAGTGGGGGGGGGGGGTTTAGAGGTGGGGCACCGGGGGGGGGGTTGAGGTGGGGCACCGGGGGGGGTCAGAGGTGGGGCACCGGGGGGGGGGGGTTGAGGTGGGGCACCGGGGGGGGGTCAGAGGTGGGGCACCGGGGTGGGGGGGGGGGGTGCGAGGTATCAGGGAGGGACGCCTACTTCATGTAGGCGTCCCTACAGCATGTACCGTGCTGGTCCCTAAGGGAACATAGGGTTTGTAATTATATTTCTGCGTCATTTTCTTCAGTCTACTCGTTGCACTGCGGCCCGAATATAACTTTTACGTGTGACGACATTTTAGATATTATATCCTAATGCTTTAATATTTCTATACTGTACTTGATATTACTGTTATAAAAATTAGTAGTAGTAGGCATCCATCAGTCTCAGGAGACTATGGAGTTGCGCTCTGGCATAGGTCTGGAGTGGCCTCACCAGGGTGCAAAACCAGGGTAGGTTGATTCGGGGGAGAAGCTGTTACCCAGGCAGCAGGTCCCCCCTCTCCACGACGCTGAAAGTCTCCAATGGAAAGGCATACGCCTTTATAAAAATTATTATAACAATAATTGTAGTATATGTAAATTATCACTCTTCCTTCTACTTGGTCTTGAAGGAAGCGGGCCTCGGGTGAAAGAGGGCTGTGACGATCTCTGTCCGGAACCCGTAGGTGCGGGGCTCGGAAGTCCACCTCCTGGGGCTCGTGCAGCCCCGGGCTCTGCTTCAGGAGGCTGGGGTCGTTCTTGCCCTTGATGGAGTGGTTCTTCTCCGGCCCCGACCACGGCGGTCTCCGGGTTTGGCGACTTGGAGACCCCTGTCCCCTTGTCCTTCCCACCATTCTCCACTCCCTTGTCCCCTCATCCTCCCCACTCCCCCATCCCCCATCCCCTCGTCCTCCCCACCATCACCCTCTCCCCCTTCCCCTCGTTTCTAGAACAACCTCTGACGTGGAACTTTGTCGAAAGGCCTTTTTAGGTCCAGATAGATGCAGTCAACCCAACCATCTCTTTCCTGTAAAATCTCTGTGACTCGATCGTAGAAACTGAGTAAATTCATTACACAGGACCTACCAGATCAAAAACTATACTGACTGTCTGATATTATATCGTTTCTCTCCAGGTGTTCTACCCATTTAGTTTTAATTATGTTTTTCAATATTTTGACTATTACGCTTAATAATATTAAGGTCTATAATTGAGGAGGTCTTCCCTGCTGCCAGTTTTGTAGATTGGAACTATTTTAGCCTTTTTCCACACATCTGCTACGACTCCTGTACACAGGGATGTCTGGAAAAATCAGTTGAAGTGGAATGCTGAGCTCAGGCATACATTCTCTCAGAACTCATGGTGAAACTCCATCTGAGCCAACTGCTTTGTTCTTACTGAGCTCCAAGAGCATTTTTTCACTTCGTCTGTAGACACCTCTATGTGCTCTATGTTGTTCTCTGGAATTCTTATTGTGTCTACTTCCCTGAAGATTTCATTTTGTACAAACACAATTTGAAGCTCTTCGTTTAATGTTTCACATATTTCATTTTCAGCTTCCTTGAATCTATTTCCCATTGTCAACCTCTGAATATTATCTTTTACCTGCAATTTGTTGATTATGAATTTATAGACTAGGCCTGGTTCTGTTTTACATCTGTCCGCTATCCCCTTTTTTCAAATTTCTTTCTGCCTGTCTCCTCACGGCCGTGTAGTTGTTATACGTATCTTTGTATCACTGGTAAGTTTGGGGGGTTAGGTCTCTTCCTATATTGATTCTATTCTTTGTATCACTGGTAAGTTTGGGGGGTTAGGTCTCTTCCTATATTGATTCTATTCTTTGTATCACTGGTAAGTTTGGGGGGTTAGGTCTCTTCCTATATTGATTCTATTCTTTGTATCACTGGTAAGTTTGGGGGGTTAGGTCTCTTCCTATATTGATTCTATTGTTGAGTCTTTTGGTCTCACGCAATTTCTGTTGAACTAATCCTGTTTCGTAGTTCTGCATCTCTGCCTGGAATACTTTTTTGTGTCTTTATCATAAATTTCACAAAACTTGACATACATCTCATTTACTTTATTTCCTAACAGCAAGTCTTTCCAATCAAATTCCTTAAAGAAATTTCTAAGTTCCCCATAATGTCGTCTCCTGAAATCAGGTTTTTCAGCTGCTTCAACCTTCGTATTTTCTTCCAGATTATAACACATTGCATACTTTATTCCCAAAAAGACATGGTCGCTTTTACCCAAGTAAGGAAGATACTGAATATCAAATATCTCTTCCTCTTTCCCGGTAAATGTCAAATCCAGCATGGAGGGAACATCCCCTTCCCTCATCCTCGTAGCTTGTTTAACATGTTGATACATGAATGTTTCCAGGAATGAGGTTTACGAATCAACAAGTCCGAGCTGAACGTTTCGGCTGGTAAGTGCCTTTCTCAACAACATACTGGCTAAGAGGAGGAGAGAGAAGGTGGAGGTCAATGTTTGCGTCCTGACCACCCATCCCCAGGAAGAGATGTAGTCAGAATCAGGTATAGAGTAGCTTAGAACTGTTCACAAGTAACAAGCGGTCAGAGAATAAGTATGAAAGTGTAAACAAAAAAACTCGTGGAACAAATACATAATATTTGTATTATAATAAATAATAAATTAATAGTTCATTAAAATAGTATAATTTGTAAATCGCAGACGGGCAGAGACAAAATTATTATTACTTGGTTAACAAATCCAAGCGCCAGTGTTTAGGGCTGCGAATAGCATGAAACAATTAATTTGTATGGTGTGTGACGAACGTTTATATTGCTCAGTCAGGGAAATACACTAAATATGTGTATATATATATATATATATATATATATATATATATATATATATATATATATATATATATATATATATATATATATATTATATATATATATATTATGTATATATATCCATAATGGAAAAGACTGTCACAGCAATGATTGACAACGCTGATGCTGAAAACAAAGACCGCCTCCTAGCGGTAACAGCACCCCACGCCGGGGATTTTTTATTTGCTGTGCCCAATGCAGCCCTGGGAACTCGCCTCAAGCATGACGCTCTCCGCATTGGAGTTGCCCTTCGCTTTGCCGCCCCCATCCTCACCGAACATAGGTGCATCTGCGGAACTGCGATGGCAGCTCAATATGGTCGTCATGGTCTGGTATGTCATAAATCACAGGATAAAATTGCAAGATATGAAGAAGTCAACGACATCATCAAGAGGAGCCTCGCCACAGCCCGCTGCCCGGCACAAAGAGAACCACACTTATTCAGACCTAACGACCCTCAGAAGCGCCCAGATGGAGTCGCTTTGCTTCCTTGGAAGGATGGTAAGCAAGTGGTGTGGGACTACTACGTGTGCTGCCACACTGGCCAGTACCTACCTCCACTACAGCACACGTGAAAGCGGTAATGCTGCTTCTTTCAGGGAATCACGGAAAATTATTAAATACAGAGGTCTGGCGCACTGCTACAGCTTTGTTCCGATCGGCTCGGAGACCCTCGGTTCGTGGGGAAAATGTGCATTGAAGTTCCTGAAGGAATTGGGGGACAAATTGATCAGCGCTACGAAAGATCAGAGAGCAAAAAGTTTCTTGTTCCAGCGCCTCAGTGTTGCGATTCAGAGGGGATATGTCTGTTGCGTCTTGGGCACTAGTCCAACTTCAGAGGAATTCGAAAAAGTGTTTGACTTGCAACAATGATCGAACCCGTCTGTGACATTCATCAATGTTTCCCATTGTCGTGTTTTTCAAGAGATCCATAACCTTTAAGCACTTTTTGTATTATTTTTGTATCAACCCATGTATATCTTGTAACCATCAAATACATAATAAAACACAAAAAATGAAGGGGTGGTAGAAGAAAAGCACACAGAAACTGTATTGGAGGGGATCTAAACATTCCCTCTAATGAGTTATGCGTGGTTTCCTCCGAGGCTATGGGTTTCCCTTCTTCCAGCCAGAGGTGGTACTTCCCTTCCTTTGTGGAAGTACCACAAAGTATATATATACATATATATATATATATGTATATATATATTTATATACCAGAAGGTACATTGGGTTTATGAGAGTACATATCATTGATGTTTTTATATTCTTGAAAAACCACTAACACGCATTGCGTTTCGGGCAGGTACTTAATCTAACAGATACTTATAGGTAGGTAATTTCTAGCAAAATTTAAAAAAAAATTACAGGGACAATTGTAAGAAAATTTGAAAATGATTAGAAGGTACATTAAAGTAAATTTTGAGGGTTATCAACAGGTACATTGTAGCAGGTTTTGAAAGATAAACACTCTATAAGCTCAGGTCATTTACCATTGCTTTCTTCACTTCCATAATTTTGACCCCTCTGGATTGGATTCATGTAAAAGCTTTGGTCTATAGAAAGGGCTTTGTAGACAGAAATATGATTGAATTATGCTTAATTAGATATAGTGATAGTACTTTGAATGTGTCCTGATCATACACCTGAGGTATAAAACATCTTATTTAATATAGCTGATGATGTCCCTCAGGTGAACTGAGGTAAATTATCTGCGTGTATTTGGAAGGAGGATCTCAAGGTCAGGGACAAGTATACGTGCAGAGTATGAAGGTGTATGACGGTGCGGGGGAAGTCTAAAGTATTACACATACGTGAGGAGCAACTGGAACGTGTGTGCTGGGAACACAAATGTTGTTCCCCGATGGTATCTAGTGAGTAATAATACGTTAATATCATTGTGATGTACTTACCTATTAGTGTCTACGGGGGGGGGGGGGGAGCGAGGTGTAGCTCTGTATGCCCCCGTCTACTTGCTTGGTGCGTTTCAACCTAACTACTTGTCGTTCGTGTATTTGATGTTATGTATTTCATCTCTTTGTCACTTTGGGCTTCCAGTCAGGCATCTATCCTTCCCACCTCTTTTTTTTTTGGAGAGGGAGGATTATACAGTGTACTATTATTATCTAATGCATAAGTAAATTTTTTTCAAGGTTTAACATAACTATAGCCCATTGTGGTATAAAACTATGATTTGGATAACTTTACCATCCTTCTCTAAACACTGCAGCCTTGTGAAATCTTCCTTAAGTAGAATATGGCCAGCGTATGACAATTGGGTTCGTTCGAATCCTGAGCGGGACAAAAATTGTTGGACGTTTAGTCTACCTTCAACCTTAAAACATCCGTTTTCTATTTCGCTCTGGTGTCGCTTTAAAGAAAGCGTTATATGTGGCGTTTATATTTTAAGGATAACTGTACAAGTTCGGCGTTACTTTCACTTAGGCAAATAAAAACCTGGTAAAATGGTGAATAAACTGTATTTTATAATTATAATTATCCAGTAGCGTTATAGTCATTTTTATTTCAATAAGGACAGAAAAGAATCGTTCTCGGCTCACAATCAGGGAACCCGGAGTCGATTCTCGGGCTGAACGGAAATGGTTGGGCGCGTCCCTTTTCACCTAATTTCCCTGTTCACCAAGCAGTAAAAAGGCACCGAGAGTTAAGCAGCTGTTCTGGGGTTGCATCGTGGACAATGTCTAGTTTACTTAGGGGAACTTCGATAAGCCAATACAACTGCCAAAACCAATTACTGGCCTCCCTGTAGGAAGGTCAGTGATTGGTTTCCTATCACCTCGGCATTAGGTGATAGAAAACGTTGCCGCGGGAATCGAACCCGAGACGTTTCAAGTTGTGAGCCCTTCTGTGCTCTCTTAATTCCTTACGCGGGGCATATTGTATAACCTCACGAATACCTCTACACCAATATAAACAACCCAAGCATCAAAGTAAGCAACAGCTTCCCCCCACCCCCCTCCACCCCTACCCCCCTCTTCACACCATGCACACACACCAGGAGGAGGGCCTGGTGGCTGAGTGGACAGCGCTGGGGATTAGTAATTCTAGGGACCGGGGATCGATCCCTGGCGATGGCAGAAACAAATGGGCAGAGTTTCTTTCATCGCTAATGCTCCTGTTCACCTAGCAGTAAATAGGTACCCGGGAGTTAAACAGCTGTTACGGGCTGCTACGCGCGTGTGTGTGTGTGTGTGTGTGTGTGTGTGTGTGTGTGTGTGTGTGTGTGTGTGTGTGTGTATGTGTGTGTGTGTGTGTGTATGTGTGTGTGTGTGTGTGAAAGAAGCTGATTGACAGTTGAGAGCGGGCCGAAAGAGCAAGAGCTCAACCCCGCAAGCACAACTAGGTGAGTTCAACTATGTGAGTACCCACACACACCCTACACAAGAGCCAGACTCACAGCCAGCCTCTAGTGTACTCACACACACCCTACACAAGAGCCAGACTCACAGCCAGCCTCTAGTGTACTCACACACACCCTACACAAGGGCCAGACTGACAGCCAGCCTCTAGTGTACTCACACACACCCTACACAAGAGCCAGACTCACAGCCAGCCTCTAGTGTACGCACACACACCCTACACAAGAGCCAGACTCACAGCCAGCCTCTAGTGTACTCACACACACCCTACACAAGGGCCAGACTCACAGCCAGCCTCTAGTGTACTCACACACACCCTACACAAGAGCCAGACTCACAGCCAGCCTCTAGTGTACTCACACACACCCTACACAAGGGCCAGACTCACAGCCAGCCTCTAGTGTACTCACACACACCCTACACAAGGGCCAGACTCACAGCCAGCCTCTAGTGTACTCACACACACCCTACACAAGGGCCAGACTCACAGCCAGCCTCTAGTGTACTCACACACACCCTACACAAGAGCCAGACTCACAGCCAGCCTCTAGTGTACCCACACACACCCTACACAAGAGCCAGACTCACAGCCAGCCTCTAGTGTACTCACACACACCCTACACAAGGGCCAGACTCACAGCCAGCCTCTAGTGTACTCACACACACCCTACACAAGAGCCAGACTCACAGCCAGCCTCTAGTGTACTCACACACACCCTACACAAGAGCCAGACTCACAGCCAGCCTCTAGTGTACTCACACACACCCTACACAAGGGCCAGACTCACAGCCAGCCTCTAGTGTACTCACACACACCCTACACAAGAGCCAGACTCACAGCCAGCCTCTAGTGTACTCACACACACCCTACACAAGGGCCAGACTCACAGCCAGCCTCTAGTGTACTCACACACACCCTACACAAGAGCCAGACTCACAGCCAGCCTCTAGTGTACTCACACACACCCTACACAAGGGCCAGACTCACAGCCAGCCTCTAGTGTACTCACACACACCCTACACAAGAGCCAGACTCACAGCCAGCCTCTAGTGTACTCACACACACCCTACACAAGAGCCAGACTCACAGCCAGCCTCTAGTGTACTCACACACACCCTACACAAGGGCCAGACTCACAGCCAGCCTCTAGTGTACTCACACACACCCTACACAAGAGCCAGACTCACAGCCAGCCTCTAGTGTACTCACACACACCCTACACAAGGGCCAGACTCACAGCCAGCCTCTAGTGTACTCACACACACCCTACACAAGAGCCAGACTCACAGCCAGCCTCTAGTGTACTCACACACACCCTACACAAGAGCCAGACTCACAGCCAGCCTCTAGTGTACTCACACACACCCTACCCAAGAGCCAGACTCACAGCCAGCCTCTAGTGTACTCACACACACCCTACACAAGAGCCAGACTCACAGCCAGCCTCTAGTGTACTCACACACACCCTACACAAGAGCCAGACTCACAGCCAGCCTCTAGTGTACTCACGTCTTATTGACCCAGTTACTCGGCACTGTGACTTACCCTTCATGACACTTCCTAATAAAAACAACCAGTAATTTCCACCATGTAATTAGACACAGAAGGGAGAGGGGAAGGGAAGGGGAGAGAGAAAGGGAAGTGGAGGGGAGAGAGATAAAGGGGAGCACGAGGAATAAGGGAAGGAGGGAAGGGTTACATGATGAAACCCAGTTGCTGTTCAATTATCATTCCATTATTATGCCGCGCTTCTCTATACAGTAGAGGAGTCATAGTGTGTGTACTCACCTATTTGTAATCACCTAATTGTGCTTGCGGGGGTTGAGCTTTGGCTCTTTGGTCCCGCCTCTCAACTGTCAATCAACTGGTGTACAGGTTCCTGAGCCTACTGGGCTCTATCATATCTACATTTGAAACTGTGTATGGAGTCAGCCTCCACCACATCACATCCTAGTGCATTCCATTTATTAACTACTCTGACACTGAAAAAATTCTTTCTAACGTCTCTGTGGCTCATCTGGGTACTAAGTTTCCACCTGTGTTCCCTGGGATGTGTGTGTGTGTGTGTGTGTGTGTGTGTGTGTGTGTGTGTGTGTGTGTGTGTGTGTGTGTGTGTGTGTGTGCGTGAGTGCGGAAAATCCAGAGAGAAATGGAAAAGAAAGTTGAACGTTTCGGCGGATCAAGACCGTTGTCAACACCAGACACCAGACTGGTGTCGACAACGGTCTTGATCCGCCGAAACGTTCATCTTACTTTACCATTTCTCTGTGGATTTTCCGCATACAAATGATCTATAACTGTCTATAAACTTAATGTAGGTTACAGCTGATTATATATTATTACCTAATTATAGAATAAAAGATAGGGTTATTAGGAGCTTAAGAAACAGTACAGTAATGTAACTGTCCATCTCAGATCACCCAAGGTGGTGCTTCCCACAGGTCTGATGAGAGACATGGTCCCCACAGAAGGGGGTAGCTTCCCCACAGGTCTGATGAGAGACATGGTCCCACAGAAAGGGGTAGCTTCCCACAGGTCTGATGAGAGACATGGTCCCCACAGAAGGGGGTAGCTTCCCCACAGGTCTGATGAGAGACATGGTCCCCACAGAAGGGGGTAGCTTCCCACAGGTCTGATGAGAGACATGGTCCCCACAGAAGGGGGTAGCTTCCCCACAGGTCTGATGAGAGACATGGTCCCCACAGAAGGGGGTAGCTTCCCACAGGTCTGATGAGAGACATGGTCCCCACAGAAGGGGGTAGCTTCCCACAGGTCTGATGAGAGACATGGTCCCCACAGAAGGGGGTAGCTTCCCACAGGTCTGATGAGAGACATGGTCCCCACAGAAGGGGGTAGCTTCCCACAGGTCTGATGAGAGACATGGTCCCCACAGAAGGGGGTAGCTTCCCACAGGTCTGATGAGAGACATGGTCCCCACAGAAGGGGGTAGCTTCCCACAGGTCTGATGAGAGACATGGTCCCCACAGAAGGGGGTAGCTTCCCACAGGTCTGATGAGAGACATGGTCCCCACAGAAGGGGGTAGCTTCCCACAGGTCTGATGAGAGACATGGTCCCCACAGAAGGGGGTAGCTTCCCACAGGTCTGATGAGAGACATGGTCCCCACAGAAGGGGGTAGCTTCCCACAGGTCTGATGAGAGACATGGTCCCCACAGAAGGGGGTAGCTTCCCCACAGGTCTGATGAGAGTTAGACACGCACATCCTTGACCTGGTTAGAACGGGATGTGTTTACAATGTCCATCCTCGTAACAAGTTTTATACTAAATAACTCCTGTATATGGAGACGTTAAACGCCAGAGTCATTGACCTAATCCTTTAGGTCATTTTTAATAACACACACACACACACACACACACACACACACACACACACACACACACACACACACACACACACACACACACACACACACACACACACGCACACACACACACACACACACACACACACACACACACACACACACACACATAGGGGCCTCGTAGCCTGGTGGATAGTGCGCAGGACTCGTAATTCTGTGGCGCGGGTTCGATTCCCGCACGAGGCAGAAACAAATGGGCAAAGTTTCTTTCACCCTGAATGCCCCTGTTACCTAGCAGTAAATAGGTACCTGGGAGTTAGTCAGCTGTCACGGGCTGCTTCCTGGGGTGTGTGTGTGGTGTGAAAAAAAAGTAGTTAGTGTAGTTAGTAAACAGTTGATTGACAGTTGAGAGGCGGGCCGAAAGAGCAAAGCTCAACCCCCGCAAACACAACTAGGTGAATACACACACACACACACACACACACACACACACACACACACACACACACTTGCGTGACAAGGTTGGACAGCTTCAGTCTCGTACAAATGTTATCAAATGACAAGCACAAAGCCACAGTAATTCCATGACTGATCTGCTAATTTATCTCGCTTATTACAGTAATTTGTTAAAGTAATGCTTATAAATTAATTCATTGTAATTTTTTTAGTGCTTTGAAAATCAAATTATCGTAGTACAATTGGCTTCGTTGTCGAATCACTATCAAGGATCCCGGGTTTGATTCCCGAGCTGGACAGAAATTGATAAATATATATATATATATATATATATATATATATATATATATATATATATATATATATATATATATATATGTCGTACCTAATAGCCAGAACGCACTTCTCAGCCTACTATTCAAGGCCCGATTTGCCTAATAAGCCAAGTTTTCATGAATTAATGTTTTTTCGTCTACCTAACCTACCTAACCTAACCTAACCTAGCTTTTTTTGGCTACCTAACCTAACCTTACCTATAAATATAGGTTAGGTTAGGTTAGGTAGGGTTGGTTAGGTTCGGTCATATATCTACGTTAATTTTAACTCCAATAAAAAAAAATTGACCTCATACATAGAGAAAAGGGTTGCTTTATCATTTCATAAGAAAAAAATTATAGTAAATATATTAATTCAGGAAAACTTGGCTTATTAGGCAAATCTGGCCTTGAATAGTAGGCTGAGAAGTGCGTTCTGGCTACTAGGTACGACATATATATATATATATATATATATATATATATATATATATATATATATATATATATATATATATATATATATATATATATATATATATACGTATATGTGAGTCTTGCCATACCTGCTTGGTTACAGGATTCAGATAATGGCAAGAAATTATTTATTGTTTAATTCTCATCGTTATTGATTTGTATTTAATCAGATGATGTACATTGTTCCCGCTTAGCGGACTCCGTTTTCTGTGATGCGCGTTGCTGGATGTGTTGTGGGTGGGAGAGGTGTGTTGTGGGTGGGAGAGGTGTGTTGTGGGTGGGAGGGGTGTGTTGTGGGTGGGTGTGTTGTGGGTGGGTGTGTTGTGGGTAGGAGGGGTGTGTTGTGGGTGGGTGTGTTGTGGGTGGGAGAGGTGTGTTGTGGGTGGGAGGGGTGTGTTGTGGGTGGGTGTGTTGTGGGTGGGAGAGGTGTGTTGTGGGTGGGAGAGGTGTGTTGTGGGTGGGAGGGGTGTGTTGTGGGTGGGAGAGGTGTGTTGTGGGTGGGAGAGGTATGTTGTGGGTGGGAGGGGTGTGTTGTGGGTGGGAGGGGTGTGTTGTGGGTGGAAGGTGTGTTGTGGGTAGGAGGGGTGTGTTGTGGGTGGGAGGGGTGTGTTGTGGGTGGGAGGGGTGTGTTGTGGGTGGAAGGTGTGTTGTGGGTAGGAGGGGTGTGTTGTGGGTGGGAGAGGTGTGTTGTGGGTGGGAGGGGTGTGTTGTGGGTGGGAGAGGTGTGTTGTGGGTGGGAAGTGTGTGTTGTGGGTGGGAGGGGTGTGTTGTGGGTGGAAGGTGTGTTGTGGGTAGGAGGGGTGTGTTGTGGGTGGGAGTGTTGTGGGTGGGAGTGTTGTGGGTGGGAGGGGTGTGTTGTGGGTTGGAGAGTTGTGGGTGGGAGGGGTGTGTTGTGGGTTGGAGTGTTGTGGGTGGGAGGGGTGTGTTGTGGGTGGGTGTGTTGTGGGTGGGAGAGGTGTGTTGTGGGTGGGAGGGGTGTGTTGTGGGTAGGAGGGGTGTGTTGTGGGTGGGTGTGTTGTGGGTGGGAGAGGTGTGTTGTGGGTGGGAGGGGTGTGTTGTGGGTGGGTGTGTTGTGGGTGGGAGAGGTGTGTTGTGGGTGGGAGAGGTGTGTTGTGGGTGGGAGGGGTGTGTTGTGGGTGGGAGAGGTGTGTTGTGGGTGGGAGAGGTGTGTTGTGGGTGGGAGGGGTGTGTTGTGGGTGGGAGGGGTGTGTTGTGGGTGGAAGGTGTGTTGTGGGTAGGAGGGGGTGTGTTGTGGGTGGGAGGGGTGTGTTGTGGGTGGGAGGGGTGTGTTGTGGGTGGAAGGTGTGTTGTGGGTAGGAGGGGTGTGTTGTGGGTGGGAGAGGTGTGTTGTGGGTGGGAGGGGTGTGTTGTGGGTGGGAGAGGTGTGTTGTGGGTGGGAAGTGTGTGTTGTGGGTGGGAGGGGTGTGTTGTGGGTGGAAGGTGTGTTGTGGGTAGGAGGGGTGTGTTGTGGGTGGGAGTGTTGTGGGTGGGAGTGTTGTGGGTGGGAGTGTTGTGGGTGGGAGTGTTGTGGGTGGGAGGGGTGTGTTGTGGGTTGGAGAGTTGTGGGTGGGAGGGGTGTGTTGTGGGTTGGAGTGTTGTGGGTGGGAGGGGTGTGTTGTGGGTGGGAGTGTTGTGGGTGGGAGGGGTGTGTTGTGGATGGGTGGGAGTGTTGTGGGTGGGAGGGGTGTGTTGTGGGTGGGTGGGAGTGTTGTGGGTGGGAGGGGTGTGTTGTGGGTGGGTGGGAGTGTTGTGGGTGGGAGGGGTGTGTTGTGGGTGGGTGGGAGTGTTGTGGGTGGGAGGGGTGTGTAGTAGAGTGAGTGTGAGGGGGAGCCCCATGCGGTGGGGGTTGCCAGGGGTCCCTGGAGGAGGGTGGAGGTGGGAGAGAGAGACAGTCGGCGTCTAGCGTGTGTAGGGAGCGTACCCTCGTGTGTGGGCCACCATGGACCTTCTCTCTCATGGTTAAACAATCACCAAATATGTTCAGCTCCGACACTAGTTCTACTCTCAGACCTCAATGGCAAGTTCTACCTCTAGATTTTGATCTTACTAATTGTTATAACTTCCACCATTGTTGTTCCTTGCCTCCTTTATTATGTGTTGCAACTGTTGGCTCTTGTGTTTAGTGTGTGTAAACATGCACAGAGTTGGGCTAGAGTCGCTCAGTACACACATATATGTGGCTACTGAATGTTTCTCAGTGTGCCTCATGCATGCTTATCCTGGTGTATTAATGGGGATGGCTTTGTATGATTTCTGTATGAGAGGCAGTTGAATAGTGACGTGTGGCTCAGTCCACTTTTATAATGAATTGTGTACAATCCTGAAATATTAAACAAATATTACTAAGTAATCTATATCTATAGAAGCGAATGTTTGTCGGAGACTGGAGGCCAGACCTCACCCAACTTTCACACATGAAACATGGAGGGTAGGGGAGTGTCATAGGCCAGTTGGAGTTGGCCCCCGTGCCACATATAAGCATCTATCCCACCCCCCCTTCCTTCTTGAGATTTCCTTGAATTTAAATTTGAAAAGAGGTTGTTTAGCATAATTATGTAGCACGTAGTGCTTCGAAATATTAAATTTTACAAGGGAGAGATAGTGGAAGAGACATGGAAGAATATGGGGAAAGTGAGAGGTGAGAGAGGGGGGGGGGAGAGGCGAGAGAGGGAGAGGTGAGAAGGGGGAAGACGTGAGATAGATCACATTGGAAGAGAGGGTTGAGAGCAAAGAAGAGGGAAGGAGAAGAGTGAGATAGAGAGAGAGGGGGAGGGGAGGAGATGGGAGATATGGTGTAGTGTGGGGAGAAGGGGAGATTGAGAGTGAGGGGAGAAGAGATGGAGAGGGGAAGAAAGGTTGGGAGAAAGGGGGGTGGAGATTAGGAGAGAGGAAGGACATGCGAGGAGATGTTGGGGAAGAGGGAGAAAAGTGGAGAGAGGAGAAGAGAGAGGAAAGGTGAGAGAGGGGGAAGAGGGTGAAGATTGGGAGTGTGGGTAGAAAAGAAAGGAGAGTAGATGAGAGGAGAAGATAGGGGAGATGTTGCAACACTGGATGCAACTGCTTTAGTTGCATCCTGTGTTGACAGCTGTTTCATTACCTCCTCTGCTGTCACCTCTATATCTGACAGTCTTTCGTCTAGGGTAATCTATTCGAACAATGGGAGCTGCTCAGGCTCGGTCGTGAACACTCCATGGAAACTGGCATTCAGTACCTCACAGATTTCCTTGTCACTTTCTGTACATGCCCCCTCTGTCTTCCTTAGTCTTGTCACTTGGTCGTTCACCGACATTTTTCTTCTTATATGACTGTGTAGTAATATAGGTCGCTTTTTCGCTTTGATCGCAATGTCGTTCTCATAATTTCTTTCAAATACTCTTCTTATTTTAACGTAATCGTTCCTACCTCTGTTACATCTAATCCTGTTGTCCTCTGTTCTTTGTCTTCTGTACTCCCTCCACTCCCTCCTGCTTCTCAATTTTTCTTCCTGACACTGTCTATTGAACCATGGGTTATTATATTCCTTCCTACGTTTTCCTTTCCTATTGTTATAAATCTCTATTCGGCCTCCTGGCATTTCCATATGACTTGGTTCATCATATCCTGGACTGTTTTTCTCTAATTTATTCCTCCCACTGCACTTCTCCCAGGTAGTCCCTTATCCTCCCGTAGTCCCCTTTCCTGTAGTCAACTCTCCTTTCCCAGATCTCTTGTCCCATGGTCACAACCTTAAGTTCCACCATGTAGTCAAAGACTAGGACACAATGGTCACTCGTACCTAGAGGTATTTCATGTTAAAAATTCTCGATGTTTTCTACGTTCTGGGTGAAAATCAGGTCTAATATGCTCGGTGTATCCCCCTCCTCTTTCCCTTGTGTCTTCCTTCACATGTTGTGTTATGAAATTCTTGTCTATAACGTCTACTAACTTTGCTCTCCATGTTTCTTCCCCTCCATGGGGATTCCTTGATTCCCAATTTATCTCTCTATGATTTAGGTCCACCATGACCAGCAGTTTCGCTCTCATTTTGTGAGCTAATGTTGCTGCCTTCTGCAGTTCATTTATACATGCCTTGTTGTTGTCATCATACTCCTGCCTGGGTCTTCTACTGTTTGGTGCGGGATTGTAGATTATCAAAATCACAATCTTCTTCCCATCTGCTGTCTGAGTTCCATTTATGGAGCGTGTGTGTGTGTGTGTGTGTGTGTGTGTGTGTGTGTGTGTGTGTGTGTGTGTGTATGTGTGTATGTGTGTATGTGTGTGTGTGTGTGTGTATGTGTGTATGTGTGTGTGTGTGTGTGTGTGTGTGTGTGTGTGTGTGTGTGTGTGTGTGTGTGTGTGTGTGTGTGTTAGTGTGTTAGTGTGTGTGTGTGTGTGTGTGTGTGTGTGTGTGTGTGTGTGTGTGTGTGTGTGTGTGTATGTGTGTATGTGTGTATGTGTGTGTGTGTATGTGTGTATGTGTGTATGTGTGTGTGTGTGTGTGTGTATGTGTGTATGTGTGTGTGTGTGTGTGTGTGTGTGTGTGTGTGTGTGTGTGTGTGTGTGTGTGTGTGTGTGTGTGTGTGTGTGTGTGTGTGTGTGTGTGTGTGTGTGTGTGTGTGTGTGTGTGTGTGTGTGTGTGTGTGTGTGTGTGTGTTAGTGTGTGTGTGTGTTTGTATGCGCGCGCGCGCGTATGTGTGCGCGTGGGGAAGGTTGTTGCAGCCGTTGCAGGCAGCTTCAGTCCTCCCATCAACACCTGAAGTATTAGTCACCTGTGGACAGGTGGTGTTACACCTGCGCAGACAAGCCTCCTGTTGTGGTTTGGCCACAGCGCCGGGTGGAGCGGGGGGCAACGGAAACGATGGAGGGAGGGAGTTATCAAGGGGAAAGCGCCAAGCCATAACGCCTATATATCACTGGGAAGGAGGTCAGGATAAGGATTTGGGATAGGACGAGGGGGGGGGGAGGAATGGTGCCCAAACACTTGGACGGTCGGGGATTGAACGCCGACCTGCATGAAGGGAGACCGTCGCTCTACCGTCCAGCCCAAGGCTTTTCCTGGCTTTTAAGTACTCTTCAATAGACTTTTTTTTAAGCATTGTAAAGGAAGTTGTAATCGTAGTCGTTTGTGATAGATTATTGTAGGGGCTGTGTTTGTACCATGGGGGGGGGGGGTTATAGTAGGGATTATTAACCTGAATTTACCTGGGGCCAAAATTTCAATAGTGGCCTCGACGGGGATAGGAAGCCAGCGGCTTGTCAAAGGTCCCACCACCTTCCCCAGTGTTCCAGACCAAACTGAGGGAGGAGGGGGGGAAGGGGGTTAGTACCGGGGCTCGTTTTATACAACCACTTAAAACATCTGTTCATCTGTTCATCTGTTCATCAACCTGTTCATTCATGAGGGTCCGGTAGTTCAGTTTGGTTCGTTCGCGACGCACAGTCGAGAATTCCGGGTTCGAATCCCCGGCGGGACAAAAATGTTTGGGCGCTTTTCCTATCACCTAATTCATCTGTTCACCTAGCAGTAAGTAGATACTAAGGAGTTAGTGAGCTTGTTGTGCGGGGCTGCATCCTGGGCGGGGTCAGTAATCTGACCTTGTGAGGGGGGGGGGGGCCTCGATATAAGACTAACGTGGGTGAATACACTCTGGCTTCCTGTCCCCCCGACACAATGCATTATTATAATTATTATCTTAAACATTGCGACTTTGTTTACATTGATTAAACAGTTAACAAACTTGGAAACTTAACAACCTAAGGTTGTTATTGTTATAAACAACCTTCAGGCCGTCCTGGTTATGACTGAAAATAACACTACACACACGACTCACAACCCGGCCTGGGGCTGTTCATTCCATCCTGCGTCCCACCCCCAAGACACATTCATCAATGTTAACATGTTTAGAATAGGAATTTTCACAAATATATATAAATATTATTTACTTATATATTGTGTATATTTGTATTTGAAATACGTGGGTGAAGGACCAGGAGTTACAGCCCCGCTCCTGTGCCAGATAAGTTCACGACGGGCTCACCATAGCCCGTGCTACTTGCAACTTTTTGTTCCAAAATGCTGAATCTAAAACAACAACAACAACATGCAGCCCGTCCTCCAAACAAAGAACCAAAAGTGATTCCATCCACCCGCCAAACCCCAGCTGTTTATGAATGAAAAACGGGTTACACACGACTATCACAACTGATGTCGTTCGAACACTTCCGGAACAAGTGCTTCACTGACGAATTTTGTTCGAACCACAACGCTGTAAATGCTTCACCCACGTACTACATATACAAATAATCGCCAACTGAACCTAAACACCTAACCTAACCTATGTCTATATATGCACAATATGCTAATATATTATCATATAAATTTATATTTGAGAAAATTCCCGTTTTGAATGAACAGCATGTTAACATTTATGAATGCATCTGTGGGGTCGACCGCTGGATGGAATGGACTTGAGTCAAGGACGGGTTGACAACGTGGGTGAAGGTGCGATTCGAACAGAGGTCGTCAGCGAAGCTCTGTTCGAGAAATTTTCGAACATGATCACTCGTGTATAAAGGGATTTTTTTTCACTCATTAACAGGCAGTTTAGCGACTGGATTAACGACCAATTGGCTCTTGTTGTTGAGGACGAGCTGGAGGTTATTTATAACAATAACAACACTGGGTTGTGGCGTTTCCAAGCTTGTTAACTGTTGATGAACAGGTTTCGTAGGTGATTGTGTTAGTGCCTCACGAATCCTCATCCCGGACGACCTTACATACCATGTTCCTACACAATATGACCTAAGGAACTGTTGTGGGTTGCATCCTGGTAAAGGTCAACAGTGGGCCTATAGGCACCTCTATACATAACATTAAGTTCGGCCTATAGGGGGCCCCTATAGGCCTAAGAATCACCCGGCCCCCGACAAGGGAACATATACGGGCTCCTGCAGACATTGGGGCAAGAGGCTTCGTATAAGTGTATAACATGTTGGCATTATAAGGACTAAATTCTTCAGTATGCGTCGCCACTGTCGACCTTAATGTCACGGGGTTGTTATGGTCTTGTATGTTTTAATCAGCAGGTCCTCCAAAAATGGGGAAGTAAATGTAACAGCACAAGTAAGTGCAATTATGTACTATTCATAGCAGTCAGGAATTGTACTTATTTTCACTTAGTGTTAAACCGTACTGTCAAATATATTTTCAATATTTGAGTTTACCTGAAAAGCTGAATAGAAAACCACGACCTCACCTAACCTTCTTAGTGTTTGAAGATAGGCATTTTATTGCTTCTTAATTACAATTAGTACTTAACCTATAGCTATATTGATATTAGTTTTATAAAACTAATAAAACAAAACGAAAATATATCACTAAATTGTAATGTAACTCAGGATATTTTCAAATTTTGTATAAAATCTCTATTGCTTAATAAAACTGAAAAAGAAATTCCTGATATTTAAAACTTGAGTTTAACGAATTAAACTTGAAAACTTCATCCTAAAATTCTGAGTGTCTTAACAGAAAACGAGGAGAATAAATGGGGAGGTAAATGTAACAGCCCCATAAGTGCAATTATGTACTATGTATGACAGTAAGGAAATGTACTTATTACACTTAGTATTAAATCGTACTGTCAATTCGGAGGATGGGTTGGTTTTAGTATATGTTGACTTTTAGAGGGAGGCGGGTGTTGAGACACACACATGTGTCCTGTGTTTATCGTGTGTGTGTGTCATGTGTTTATCGTGTGTGTGTCATGTGTCTATCGTGTGTGTGTCATGTGTCTATCGTGTGTGTGTCATGTGTCTATCGTGTGTGTCATGTGCGTGTTATGTGTCTAGCGTGTGCGTGTCCTTTGTCTATCTGTGTGAGTGTCATGTGCGTGGCGTGTGCCTGTCTTGCGCACGACAGTTATGCAGAAGCAGGTAACTAGAATTGGCAATTAGAGAGAGAGAACGGGATGAGCACTAAGACACGGGCAACACACGTACACACGCACGCACGCACGCAGAGAGTGCACGCACTCCTGCAAATGAGATGACAATTAACTTTGCGTGGCGCTAGGTGGAGTGCACCAACACTTTATGTAGGGCATACGTAAATCTGTGTATCTATGTATTTACGTATGTAGGTTAGCTTAGCATTTTAAAAGCACCGAATCACCTTCTGTGGTTGATTGTTCAATAAATCCCTGAAGTATATGTTTAACATATTTCTAACCCTGTCCATGGAGGACAGAAGAAAATGTGTATATGCTGGTTAGCATTATAAATGTATGGCCACGTCTGTGGCAGAAAATAATAATAATAATAAAAAAACACACTCACAAATGTATGTGTGTTTCAAATGTAGATATGATAGAGCCCAGTAGGCTCAGGAATCTTTGACGGTTGAGAGGCGGGACCAAAGAGCCAGAGCTCATCCCCCAGCAAGCACAACTAGGTGAGCACACACACACACACACACACTTGTGAACTTGTGTAAGGAATCGTTCAGGACCCTGTATACCACTTATGTCAGACCAATCCTGGAATATGCAGCTCCTGCCTGGAGTCCATACATAGTTAAACACAAGACAAAGTTAGAGAAGATTCAGCGGTATGCCACCAGACTTGTCCCGAAACTGAGAGGTATGAGCTACGAGGAACGGCTAAAGGAGCTGAATCTCACGTCCCTGGAAAACAGAAGAGAAAGGGGAGACATGATAACCACCCACAAAATTCTCCGGGGAATTGACAGGATGGACAAAGACAAACTCTTCAGCACGGGTGGGACACGAACAAGGGGACACAGGTGGAAACTTAGTATCCAGATGAGCCACAGAGACGTTAGAAAGAATTTTTCAGTGTCAGAGTAGTTAGTAAATGGAATGCACTAGGAAGTGATGTGGTGGAGGCTGACTCCATACACAGTTTCAAATGTAGATATGATAGAGCCCAGTAGGCTCAGGAATCTGTACACCAGTTGATTGACAGTTGAGAGGCGGGACCAAAGAGACAAAGCTCAACCCCCCGCAAGCACAAATAGGTGAGTACACACACACAAGCGCGCGCGCGCATACACACACACACACACACACACACAAACACACACACACACACACACACACACACACACACACACACACACACACACACACACACACACACACACACACACACACAGGGGTCACGCCAGACCTGTCCCCTGAAGCTCATATCAAGAGGATAACATCAGCAGCATATGCCAGGTTGGCTAACATAAGAACGGCCTTAAGAAACTTGTGTAAGGAATCTTTCAGAACATTATATACCACATATGTCAGACCAATCCTGGAGTATGCGGCTCCAGCATGGAGTCCATATCTAGTCAAGCATAAGACTAAACTGGAAAAGGTTCAAAGGTTTGCCACCAGACTAGTATCCGAGCTGAGAGGTATGAGCTTCGAGGAGAGACTACGGGAATTGAACCTCACTTCGTTGGAAGACAGAAGAGTTAGGGGGGACATGATCACCACATTCAAGATTCTCAAGGGAATCGACAGGGTTGATAAAGATAGGCTATTTAACACAAGGGGCACACGCACTAGGGGACACAGGTGGAAACTGAGTGCCCAAATGAGCCACAGAGATATTAGAAAGAACTTTTTTAGTGTGAGAGTGGTTGACAAATGGAATGCATTAGGAAGCAATGTGGTGGAGGCTGACTCCATACACAGTTTCAAGTGTAGATATGATAGAGCCCAATAGGCTCAGGAACCTGTACACCTGTTGATTGACGGTTGAGAGGCGGGACCAAAGAGCCCCGCAAGCACAACTAGGTGAGTACAACTAGGTGAGTACACACACTCAAACTCACACACTCACACACACACACACACACACACACACACACACACACACACACACACACACACACACACACACACACACACACACAATGTGTGTGTGTGTGTGTGTGCAATATTCACTAACATAGATGGAATTACAAATAAAGCAAATGAACTTGGAGAATGTGTACTAGAAGAAAACCCAGACATAATAGCACTCACAGAAACAAAGCTAACGAAAACCATAACAAATGCAGTGTCCCCACAGGACTACTGTGTTGAGAGGAAAGAGAGAGACGGAAGAGGTGGTGGTGGTGTAGCTTTGCTGGTAAGAACTGGCTGGAGTTTTGAGGAGATGGTTATTCATTACTGTGAATAACTGTGCTTGAGTTCAACTCAAGCAAATGCAAGGGAGTGAAACTAGGTGGAAGGAGTTGGAGGACAGAATTCAAAATACCAAATGAGAGATGAAATCCTTCATGAAACGGATAGAGATAAGGATATAGGGGTGGATGGCTAACATCAGAACAGACTTTATAAATTTGTGTATAGAATCATTGAGAACCTTGTATTCCAAATATGCCAGACCAGACCCGGAGTATGCGGCTCCAACGTAGAGCCAATATCTAGTCAAGCACAACACGAAGTTGGAGAAGGTTCAAAGGATACTACCAGACTTGTCCCGGATCTACAAAGTTTGAGATACAAGGAAAGGATACGTGAATTGAACCTCACATCGCTGGACGACAGAAGAATTAAGGGAGCATGATTACCACATACAAAATTTTAATGGGAATTGATTGGGTAGATAAAGACATACTATTTAACACGGGTGGTATTAGCACAAGTGGGGTTCCGGATGAAAACTAAGTACTTAAAAGAGCCTCTGAATCACCAGAAAGAATTGTTCAGTGTTAGAGTAGTTAATAAATGGAATGTACTGCGAAGTGTTGAGGTGGCCGACTTTCATACACGGTTTCAAATTAGATATAATAGTGGTTCCAATAGGCTCGGGAACCTGTATACCAGTTGATTGACATTTGAAGGACGGAACGTGAGAGTCTGATGCTCAACCCCCGCAATCACACTTAAGTGAGTACTCTACGAAGTGAGTAAGTGAGCACGTGCGCGCACACGCACGGGCACAAGACATCTCTGAGAGCCATGAGCGGGCACGTCTGACCCAAGCGTCCACTGGTGTGGGGTTGACTATAAGGTTAATGTAGTCACCAGGACCAGTCACCACCACCACCAGCCACTTACGAAACCCGTACATCACTGATCATGGCCTCATTGTTTACTAAACCATTTTCGATCTTGGAAACTCCTTCAGCAGCCATGGGGAGATGAAGTGTGGTGTCTGTGATAGTGTCACATGTAGTTCCTACAGGAACTGTTTACTTCTTGCAGAGAGGTAGCAATATTATCCATTTTCTTCCAGCCTATCATCTCGCATCCTTGGTCTCCATCTTGGTTTTATTGTAAAAACCTGAAGTCTTATGTTGAGTTCTTAACATCCTTTCTTATAGTTGTGTGTGAGAATTCCCCCCTTGTCTCTTCATCGTTATTGCATGGTCTCTCTCTCTCTCTCTCTCTCTCTCTCTCTCTCTCTCTCTCTCTCTCTCTCTCTCTTGTTGTTCTCTTGATGTGGCTATAGACCACCTTTGGTTGTGCCCTCAGCTTTCGTTGCAATGTTATTTTCATTGTCTCTCTGAATCTCTTCTGAGTCGGATGTATTCATTTCTGGTCCTCTGTAGTGTCTCTCTGTTTCTAGTTCTCTGTACTGTTCCATGATTTATTGGGGTTACCTTTCGCTTCCCTGCATTGTTATTGAAGCAGATGGTCATTTGACTTTTATTGACCTCCTCTGTTGTGAGTGATTTGGACAAAGGTGGTTAAGGACAGGTGTGGTTGAGGACATGTCGGGTGATGTCAGGTGTGGTTGTGGACAGGTGTGTGCGGCTGCCTGGGGTGTGTTGGCCACCGAAGTCATCAATAATGTAGCCAGTATACGCTATAGGGTCCCAGTAGCACAGTACAGTGAACCCCACATCAACGGGACCAGTTGTGTTGCCACGTGGCTATATGGCGCCCTCTCACACACTCCAAGCCTCGTCGCTCTGTTTACCTGCTTCACAACCACTACAAGTATTGTTACACCTGGCTTGTAACTGCTTGTCTGTTCCATGATGCTTGTAACCGCTTGTCTGTTCCATGATGCTTGTAACTGCTTCTCTGTTCCATGATGCTTGTAACTGCTTCTCTGTTCCATGATGCTTGTAACCGCTTCTCTGTTCCATGATGCTTGTAACTGCTTCTCTGTTCCATGATGCTTGTAACCGCTTCTCTGTTCCATGATGCTTGTAACTGCTTCTCTGTTCCATGATGCTTGTAACCGCTTCTCTGTTCCATGATGCTTGTAACTGCTTCTCTGTTCCATGATGCTTGTAACCGCTTGTCTGTTCCATGATGCTTGTAACCGCTTGTCTGTTCCATGATGCTTGTAACCGCTTGTCTGTTCCATGATGCTTGTAACCGCTTGTCTGTTCCATGATGCTTGTAACCGCTTGTCTGTTCCATGATGCTTGTAACCGCTTCTCTGTTCCATGATGCTTGTAACTGCTTCTCTGTTCCATAATGCTTGTAACCGCTTCTCTTTTCCATAATGCTTGTAACCGCTTGTCATTTACATGATGTTGGTAACCGCTCGTCTGACAAACGCACAGTCGAGGGATCGATAACAGCGTTGAGTGTGTGGAGGTCGGTGGAGGTGTCTGCGGTGGAACAACCCCGTATCCACCACACAAAGAGGCAGATCTTGTGGAATTTGTACAGTCGTCCAGTTCTTTGTTCACGTCTGACCAGAGAGTTCTACATGAACTCTTATGTACAGAAGGCCGGCGTATAGGTGAGGGGGAGATATGTGGTTTTGCGTTGTGTGGGCCGCTTTCCACCACACAACACAAAACTTGTGTTGTCCCATTCCAGGTCTTGCCTGGAATGGGTCATGCGGTGTGTGTGTTGTGGTGCATGGGACACGCGGTGTGTGTGTGTGTTGTGGTGCATGGGACACGCGGTGTGTGTGTGTGTTGTGGTGCATGGGACACGCGGTGTGTGTGTGTGTTGTGGTGCATGGGACACGTGGTGTGAGTGTTGTGGTGCATGGGACACGTGGTGTGAGTGTTGTGGTGCATGGGACACGTGGTGTGTGTGTTGTGGTGCATGGGACACGTGGTGTGAGTGTTGTGGTGCATGGGACACGTGGTGTGAGTGTCGTGGTGCTGCGGTGGTCTGACACGGTTTCCCTCTGACTTACAAGGTCAGTTTGTCAGCTGCTAATATCGAGTGTATTTCTGCTTATCCTGATCATTTAGGTTATTGCTGTAACGTATCGGAGAATTAAAAGGGAAAAAATTAAGAATGGAGAAATAAGCTCATGGGGTGAAAGGGGTAGGGAAAGGTGAAAGGGCTGGTTACCAGGAAGAGTGGTCAGGGGGAAAGGGAAAGTTTAGAATGAGAGGGAGAGAATGAGATCACGAAGGAAAGTAGAAGAATAGAAAGTAAGAGTAGAAGTATAGTAGAGAGATGGAAATAGAAAGAGTAGAAAGTAGAGTTTTGGTACCACCATTCATTCAAGTTAGTTAACTATAAGACAAGGAATGAAACTTGTCTGCACAACAATATTATCTGAGGTTATCATGTATCAACTGTAAGCATGTACTCGTTTAACCAAGAATCTTTGTAATAATCTTAAGCCAGTAAAGTTCAGAGTGCTCTCCACTCTAGCTTTCAAAATCCAAGATCTAGGGCTCAGAATTAAAGACAATTTACAAAAAATAATTAATCAGTTATATATTTTCTATTATGGGAATTCACCCATTTCACTTAAGAACATAAGAATAAAGGCAACTGCAGAGGGCCTATTGGCACATACGAGGCAGCTCCTATTTATAACCACCCAATCCCACTCATATACATGTCCAACTTGTACCCTATGTGACGTTATTTTGAGGCCCTTCTCTTTTCCCTGTTCATTTCACCAATTTGTTTTCCCCACAAACACATACTTTTAATACCTCCTTTCTCCATATCAATTCCCATACCACTGTCTACTAACAGTTTAAACCCAAACAAACCCCTCCAACCACAGGTTCCAACGAGTTGGCAACAACAACAACCCCAGCCCTGGATAGATGCACCCCATCCCGAGCATACATGTCATTCCTTCCATAGAAGTGTTCCCAGTTATCAATGAATGATATTGCATTTGATTTGCAGTCAAGTCGGCAAATGATACCAAGTGCTCTCGACAACCATTCATTTCCAACTCTCTTTCTTGGACGAATGCCACATATGATCAGGATTCCTCCCTTACTCCTAACTAATTCTATGACTATCTTAAACCTCTGTATCAGTGCCTCACTCCTAACTCGTCCAACATCATTTCCCCCGGCACTGATACAAATAATGAGTTTGGTCCTATTTCCAGCAATAATATCATTCATGTTGTTAACAAGGGACCCCACCATCACGTTATGCGGCAATTGGTTACACAAATCAACAACCCTGTTACCGAACCAGTATTTACCCAGGTCTTTCCTAAATCTAGACTTATGCAATTTATACCCATTGTTTCGTGTTCTGTACACGAAACAGAAGTGTCTCCATCTATATCCTGTTGTTCCACTGTTCTTCTTTAAGAACATTGCTTTTTTACTTGGTCAATTTTCCTTTGAATCTTGTTTATCATCGTGTCTGCTCTACTCCTTCCTTCCTCCGGCGTCGTGAGGTCTAGTTCTCCCGATCTTTCTTCCCCAGTACCATTTGTTCAGTAACAAGCCCTTTTGCATATTTTGGGATCTTTTAAAGATTGAATTTGTTATTATTTAGGAGAGACTTCCATGCCGTGACGGTATACTCAAGAATGGATGTTACCTAGGATGTATATACAGCTCTCGTCAGACTCCTTTGTCTAAGTTCCTGAAGAATGTCCGGACGTTTGTCAGTTCAGTACAACCTGCTCTCCTGACTCTGCTGATGGGTGCCTCTGGTGTTACGTCTGAGTTGTGTGTTCTCCCAAATCTTTGTCATTTTCAGAAGTAGGAAGTTGCCTTCCCCTCATCCTGGACTGTATTTGAGTCTTCTTGCTCTAAATTCTTCCCTCGTCATCTTAAATATGACTGGATTTTAATTCCAGTAGCAATTTCCTAGACCATTTCTGGAGGTTGTTTAGATTATCTTCTAATATATTGCAATCTTCCTCAGTTCTGAAGTTTCTGAATGTTCTGAAAGTTCTGAAATTTCTGAAAGTCCTCCTTCACCTGATACACCAGTCTGTTATTCTTGTTTGCATATGAGTTGCTGGTGAGGAACAGTGTCAGAAGCTTTCTGGCAATCAAGCAAAATCAAGTATCCTCCCCCCCCCTCCTCCCTCCCTCTCACCCCCTCAGGGGAAACTTGTTAGTGATCTCGGTGTGTAGTTCAGCTCTTTATATATAGACTCAACGTTTGCCATTTTCCAAATTTCCGCCAATTTCCCTATGTTTAGTAAAATATTTCAGACTCTAGCAAGGGATCGATAGAGTGCTCCAGCTGCCTCTTTTAGAATGCATGATAAGACCTTCCCAGGGCCGGTGGTTGTCATCACATCCGGCTCCTCTAATTGTTTCTTTACGTCCTCTGGTGCCATTTTTATTTCAGTCTTCTGTATACTCGCCTATTTATATCCACCTATTTGGTTGTCTAATTCAATGATTCTTATCTTATTCTTCTATCATATTTACTTTGGAAAATATGAATGCAGTTCGCTTCCGTAACCTGCTCATTTAGTTCATTTCCAATTCCACTTACTAAAAGGAAACTTACTAACATCTCTATGACATCTGATTATCATGTTTCCATCCATGTCCTCTTGTTCTATTGTTATTAATTCTGAACATCTCTTTTTTTCCCACTCTTAATCCCGTAAGTATTTTGTAAGTCTCTATCAGGTCTCCTCTTTTTCTCTAGGAACGTCAGGTCTAGTTCATTCCTCACAATTCCGTAACGAGCCTGGTTTCAGAGCTGTGAAGCTTTCATTTTCAGTTTTCTTGTGTGTTTTTATATGAGGGTTCCATGATGGGTCGGTATACTCTAGATAGAGCTGGTCTCACCTGTGCGGTGAACAGTGATCTAAATGTTTCCTTGTTTAGGCTCCTGAACGATGTTCTGACGTTGGTTATTGTAAAGCATACTGCCCATGTTATCATACTTATTTGTGTCTCCAGACTTGGAAGCACCTAGACTTGGTTGGTCCATTTCTCAGACCAACTCTGCGGCTTGTTTAATTAATCTTAGAGTATCTTACAATGTCCATCTGTCTCAACTCTTCTCATCAACTTTGTATCAACTGCAAACATCGACAAATACGATTGAACTCCTGTGGTTAGGTCATTAACATAAATGAGAAGTATGGGTCCCAGCACAGATCCCTCAGGTACTCTGCTTGTTTCTCAGTCTAAACCAATCCCACTTCTGGCCCCCTTTCTCCCTCTCCCCCTCCCGTCGCTTTGACTCTGACTCCTGTCTGTTAGGTACTCCCTTACCTATGTCCATGCTCTGCTACTTATTCCTCCCTGCCTCTGAAGTCCGAGCAGTAGTCTCTTGTGACGAACTGTGTCAAAGGCTGTTTGGCAGTCCAGAAATACACAATTTGCTCAACCTTATCTGTTTCGTTCTTATTATTACTGTGTCACAGAACTACCGGTAGGTGCGTGTGTGCGTGTGTAATTGTCTAGTCTGGTGTATACGCTGCCCCCACCCCCCATTGTTCCCCCCCCCACACCTTCGTCCATGGCGCCCCCCGCCCCCTTTCCACCCCCCCCTCACCCCAAGGTTGGTAAGGACACACGCACCATCATCGATCTTTCTACAGTGTCATTATTCACAACATCTTATGCTCACACCCCCACAATCCTCACTATCATGTCCTCACTATCTTGTCCTCACAATCACGTCCTCACTATCACGTCCTCACTATCATATCCTCACCACCATGTCCTCACCATCATGTCCTCACCATCAGGTCCTCACCACCATATCCTCACCATCATATCCTCACCATCATGTCCTCACCATCATATCCTCACCATCATGTCCTCACCATCATGTCCTCACCATCATGTCCTCACCATCATGTCCTCACCATCATGTCCTCACCATCATGTCCTCACCATCATGTCCTCACCATCATGTCCTCACCAGCATGTCCCGATGACGAAATATATATCCAATAATATATTTGAAATCAAATTCATCATTACTTTTTAAAACAAAACAAAAATCGAAAATCAACCAATATATATAATTCAGAAAAGGAAGATAGCAAAGATATAATTTTTGGTATGAAGAGGACGGTCGGAGACTGGGTTAGGGAAGCAAGAATTAATGTAAATATAAACTGAAATGACAAGGCTTGCGCCGTTGTTGCTCTGAGTGCTCGCCAGGTAGTGTGGCTCAAGGTGGCCCCCCCCACTCACCTGACCACCCCCCCCAGGTGTACTCACCTAGCTGTGCTTGCGGGGGTTGAACTCTGGCTCTTTGGTCCCGCCTCTCAGCTTTTTTTTCACACACACACACACACACACACACACACACACACACACACACACACACACACACACACACACACACACACACACACACACACATAGGGAATTGACAGGGTTGATAAAGACAGGCTGTTTAACACAAGGGGCACACGCACTAGGGGACACAGGTGGAAACTGAGTGCCCAAATGAGCCACAGAGATATTAGAAAGAACTTTTTAGTGTCAGAGTAGTTGACAAATGGAATGCATTAGGAAGTGATGTGGTGGAGGCTGACTCCATACACAGTTTCAAGTGTAGATATGATAGAGCCCAATAGGCTCAGGAACCTGTACACCTGTTGATTGACAGTTGAGAGGCGGGACCAAAGAGCCAGAGCTCAACCCCCGCAAGCACAACTAGGTGAGTACAACTAGGTGAGTACACACACACATCCCCAAGAAGTGGCCTGTAGCAGCTGTCTAACTACCAGGTACCTATTTACTGCTAGGTGAACAGATGCATCAGGATGAAAGAAACTCTGCCCATTTATTTGTGCCTTGGCCGGGAATCGAACCCGTGCCCTTAGGACTACGACCCCCCGGGCGCTGTCCCTTCAGCCGCGAGGCCCCTGTGTGTGTGTACTCGCCTATTTGTGCCTGCAGGATCGAACTCTAGCTGTTGGACCCAGCTTTTCTAGCCGTTGGTTGTATAATACAATGACTCCTGGCCTATTGCCCTATCATACTTGCTTTTAAAGTTATGAATGGAGTTAGTCTCTACAACCTGTTCCTTTAGGTCATTCCATATACTCACTACCTTCACGCTAAAGGAAAACTTTCTAACATCTCTATGACACATCTGAGTCTCAAGCTTCCATCCGTGTTCCCTTGTTCTGTGGATATTCATTGTAAACAATTCCTCTGTTTCCACCTTGTCAATCCAGCTAAGTATTTTATACGTCTGTATCATGTCCCCCTTCTCCCTCCTCTTGTCTAACGTCGTCAGGTTTAATTCCTTCAGTCCCTCTTCGTACCTCATCCCTCATAACTCTGGGACGAGCCTCGTTACAAACTTCTGCACGTTTTCGAGCTTCCTTATGTGTTTTTTTAAGATTGGGGCTCCACGATAGGGCAGCGTACTCTAAGACTGGTCTCACATAGGCGGTACACAGTGATCTAAAAGCCTCCTTATTCAAGTTACTGAAGGATGTTCTGACTTTTGCCAGAGTAGAGTATGCGGCTGACGTTATTCTATTTATATGAGCCTTTGGAGTTAGGTTCGGTGTTATATCCACTCCCAGATCCCTTTCTTGAGTCGATATTGGGAGGTAGTTTCCCTTCATGGTATATTGGCCTTTCGGTCTCCTGGCTCCTGATCCCATTTCCATCACCTTTCACTTGTTAGTGTTGAGCTCTACACCCACTTCTCGGACCAGCTCTACAACCTTGTAACGTACGATTATGTTACGTTGTTGGGTAGATTAGATACACAGTGTTTAGTGAGTTTCATATTTATTTACTAGTCTTGATTACAGTAGTCGGTTGGTGGCATTGTCGTGGACGTTCAGACGGAGCTTGGAGCAGAGCAGAGAGCTGAGTGAGGCCGGAGTCGCAGAGCTCTATGCGGGAGAGCCTGGCGGCTCGATGGGGAATTGTGAGTGTCTGATCTCGGGAAGCGAGAGCGTTGTCGCTCGATGTGGTCGTAGTCTGCTGTCTGTGTCTAAGCTGTAGCGTCTTGAGTCGGTTAGAACTGTACACACCGAGTGTTACATTCTTGAGGTTGAAAAGGTGAGGTAAATCCAAAGCGTCTGTACTGTAGTTATATGACTCACTGTGGAAATTGTACTCTGTTATTCGTTATTCGCTTGCTTATATTCGGTGAGTACACCTCAGCTTCCTCCAACCAGGCTGGAAAGAATGATACCTGTAAATAGGGATAGGATTATACCTTGTGTTGTTAGTGCTAATTAGTTATGCCATTAAGATAATGAGAGACTGTAGTGAGTATATTGTTTGTACTCGCTACAATCTGTTCAAGTCATTCTTGAGAATCTTACAATCCTCATCTGTCTCAATGCTCATTAGTTTTACATTATCTGCAAACATTGATATATAAGACTCAACTCCCGCAGTCAAGTCGTTTATATAAATGAAGAATAGTATGGGACCCAAGACTGATCCTTGAGGCGCCCCGCTTGTTACTCTACGCCAGTCTGACTCCTCGCCCCTCACAGTCACTCTGACACCTGTTTGTTAGGTAATTACTTACCCATGATAGTGCGTTTCCGTCTACTCCCGCCTGCCTCTTAAGTTTGCATAGTAACCTCCTGTGTACTGTATAAAAGGCTTTTTTGGCAGTCCAGAAATATGCTGGACGTCTTGCCTTATTTTCGTTACTTTATTATAAAACTCCAGGAAGGTCTCTACAGCCATGTTGTTTTTAACTTTCAAACCTAATTCTTTCTAGGTGTGCAACTAGGCTTAACCTTATTATTCTTTTAAGTACTTTGCAAGGGATGCTTGTGAGTGACCCTAGTCTATACTTAAGGGCCTCTTCTCTATCTCCTTTCTTGTAGATTGGTACCACATTAGCCTTCTTCCAGCAGCTGGGCAATACCCCCCTTGTAAGGGACTCATTATAGCTTAGCGCTAGGAGGTATGCTGAGGGCCTGCGATGCATCTTTTAACAGCCATGGTGATACTCTATGAGGCCCAGTAGCTTTAGTTACATCTAGTAATGTTAGTTGTATTCTTACTTCCTCCGCTGTTACCTCAATATCTAGAAGTTTCCCTCCAGGGACTGCTTCCTCATCTTGCTCCGGGAACTGTTCATGTTCAGTAGTGGCCCAGCTCCACGGAAACTGGCCTCCTCTTTTTCTTAACCCGGTCACTTAGTCAGTCACTCTCATTTTCCTTCTTATATGATTATGTGGGAGTTTAGGTTATATCTTTCCTTTGAAGGCAATATCATTTTGATAGTTTCTTTCTGTCAATCTTCATATGTTGATGTAGTGTTTCCTGTTGCATCTAACCCCGTTTACCTCTGTCCTTTACCTTCTGTATTTCCTCCACTCCCCTCCTGCTGTTTTAACTTTGCTGCCTGACACTGTCTATTGAACTACGGGTTATTATATGTTCTACTTTATCCCTTAATGGTGTGTGCTCGCCTAGTTGTACTCACTTAGTTGTGCTTGCGGAGGTTGAGTTCTGGCTCTTTGGTCCCGCCTCTCAACTGTCAATCAACTGGTGTACAGATTCCTAAGCCTACTGGGCTCTATCATATCTATATTTGAAACTGTGTATGGAGTCAGCCTCCACCACATCACTGCCTAATGCATTCCATTTACTAACTACTCTGACACTGAAAAAACGTCCCCTGTGGCTCATTTGGGTATTCATTCTCCACCTGTGTCCCCTTGTTCGCGTACCACCCGTGTTAAACAATTTTTCCTTATCTACCCTGACAATCTCTACTCTGAGATTTTTGTACGTAGTGATCATGTCTCCCCTTACTCTTCGGTCTTCCAGTGTCATGAAGTGCATTTCACGCAGCCTTTCCTCGTAACTCATGCCTCTTAGTTCTGGCACTAGTATAGTGGCATACTTCTGAACTTTTTCCAGCTTCGTTTTGTGCTTGACAAGGTACGGGCTCCATGCTGGGGCCGCATACTCCAGATTTGGTCTTACATATGTGGTATACAAGATTCTGAATGATTCCTTACACAGGTTCCTGAAGGCTGTTCTGATGTTAGCCAGCCTCGCATATGCCGCAGACGTTATTCTTTTTATGTGGGCTTCAGGAGTCAGGTTTGGCGTGATAACAACTCCTAGATCTTTCTCTCTGTCCGGTTCATCTTATCTTGAGATGATTTCGGGGCTTTTTTTTTTAGTGTCCTCGCGGCCCGGTCCTTGACCAGGCCTCCACCCCCAGGAAGCAGCCCGTGACAGCTGGCTAACACCCAGGTAACTATTTTACTGCTAGGTAACAGGGTCATAGGGTGAAAGAAACTCTGCCCATTGTTTCTCGCCGGCGCCTGGGATCGAACCCAGGACCACAGGATCACAAGTCCAGCGTGCTGTCCGCTCGGCCGACCGGCTCCCTTCTTGAAGACCGGCTCATTACTTCATGAAGTAATTCATCTCCCATTCTGAATCCTGTGTCTGGCCTCCTGTTTCCACAGCCTATTTTCATTACTTTACATTTACTCGGGTTGAACTTTACTATCCATTTGTTGGACCATTCATTCAGTCTGTCTAGGTCATCTTGTAGCCTCATACTATTTTTATCTGTTTTAATTCTCCTCATAATTTTTGCATCATCAGCAAACAATGAGAGGAACGGTCCTATATTCTCTGGGAGATAATTTACATATATCAGAAAAAGTATAGGTCCAAGGACTGAACCCTGCGGGACTCCACTTGTAACGTCTCGCCAATCTGAGACCTCACCCCTCACAGTGACTCGCTGTCTTCTATTGATTAGGTACCCAAGTTTCAACCCAAATCAGGCCTCAAGTTTCGTACCAGACGCTAAGAAAAATATTCCCGCTTTCCCTAAAATTAAAAAGACGACGTTAATTATACCCATCAGTTAGTTTTTGTGTCGTTAATCACATAAAGGTTATCTGGAGAGCTCAACTGCTTAATGATGCCCCCCAAACAGCCTAGTTACGGCTGACATACGAGGTCATTATAGACGAAGATCATTACCAAGACTCACGGACAGGAAAGCGATTGGGGGTATAAGTCAATGGTTGATAATATGACCTCAGAGGTCAGTCAGTCGGGGCGTTGACCTCAGGTCAGTCAGTCATGGCGTTGACCGCAGAGGTCAGTCTGTCATGGCGTTGACCGCAGAGGTCAGTCTGTCATGGCGTTGACCGCAGAGGTCAGTCAGTCATGGCGTTGACCGCAGAGGTCAGTCAGTCATGGCGTTGACCGCAGAGGTCAGTCAGTCATGGCGTTGACCGCAGAGGTCAGTCAGTCATGGCGTTGACCGCAGAGGTCAGTCAGTCATGGCGTTGACCGCAGAGGTCAGTCAGTCATGGCGTTGACCGCAGAGGTCAGTCAGTCATGGCGTTGACCGCAGAGGTCAGTCAGTCATGGCGTTGACCGCAGAGGTCAGTCAGTCATGGCGTTGATCGCAGAGGTCAGTCAGTCATGGCGTTGACCGCAGAGGTCAGTCAGTCATGGCGTTGACCGCAGAGGTCAGTCAGTCATGGCGTTGACCGCAGAGGTCAGTCAGTCATGGCGTTGACCGCAGAGGTCAGTCAGTCATGGCGTTGACCGCAGAGGTCAGTCAGTCATGGCGTTGACCGCAGAGGTCAGTCAGTCATGGCGTTGACCGCAGAGGTCAGTCAGTCATGGCGTTGACCGCAGAGGTCAGTCAGTCATGGCGTTGACCGCAGAGGTCAGTCAGTCATGGCGTTGACCGCAGAGGTCAGTCAGTCATGGCGTTGACCGCAGAGGTCAGTCAGTCATGGCGTTGACCGCAGAGGTCAGTCAGTCATGGCGTTGACCGCAGAGGTCAGTCAGTCATGGCGTTGACCGCAGAGGTCAGTCAGTCATGGCGTTGACCGCAGAGGTCAGTCAGTCAAGGCGTTGACAGTTAATGGGTCAACCCAGGGCAAGTTTCACCACAAATGATTTAAATAATAACAACAGAAAAACGATGGAAAATGAATAATAAAGAATGAAGGAACACAGAACTACCATTCAAATACACAACGTAACTGTCCCTATTTTCCGCTTGTTACTTGTAATGAAGTTGTTACATCTTGTTATAACGTTTTTATGACGTATTAGAACGTTGTTACAACTAGCTATATTGGTTGTTGCAACTTGTTAGGTGTTAAAATTATTTGGAACGTTGTAGCAACGTCGTAGTTTCGGCGTGTTTTTGGCGGGTACAGAGCCCAGTCCCATCTGGTTTGATTCATCCCGTTGGAGAGACTAGCCGAGATACGGAACCAAACCTACAAGTTAGAATGAATATTCGTGTTGTTGTGGAACCAATAATCTAGAGTTTAAGGCACAAAAAGAAACTATAATTAAATCAGTAACTGCATATTTACTAATTATGCAACGGTGTTTAATTATTGTTGAGTGACAGGACCATGACTGTGGGCCAGAGACGTCGTGTGCTGCGGGGACTGACCACACTCCGGCCTCTCCTGCCTCAGTAATTAGTCAGATTCATTTATTCTGTGTGTGAATTCATCACGTTTTTGTCAGTCAGTCGTTTTGTGCTATTGTCTGTGTGGGTTGTCTTTCACACACACACACCTAAATTATTGGGATCGTCTCAAAGCTCTCCAAATGTACTCTCTAGAAAGGAGACGAGAGAGATACCAAATAATATACACATGGAAAATACTGGAGGGTCAGGTCCCAAATCTACACAGTAAAATAACAACGTACTGGAGTGAACGATATGGAAGAAAATGCAAGATTGAACCAGTGAAGAGCAGAGGTGCCATAGGCACAATCAGAGAGCACTGTATAAACATCAGAGGTCCGCGGTTGTTCAACGTCCTCCCAGCGAGCATAAGAAATATTGCCGGAACAACCGTGGACATCTTCAAGAGAAAACTGGACGGTTTTCTAAGAGAAGTTCCGGATCAGCCGGGCTGTGGTGGGTACGTGGCCCTGCGGGCCGCTCCAAGCAACAGCCTGGTGGACCAAACTCTCACAAGTCGAGCCTGGCCTCGGGCCGGGCTTGGGGAGTAGAAGAACTCCCAGAACCCCATCAACCAGGTATCAACCAGGTATCACACACACACACACACACACACACACACACACACACACACACACACACACACACACACACACACACACACACACACACACACACACACACACACACAGAGAGGGTCGTCGGTGGCTGAGTGGATAGCACGCTGGGCACGTAATCCTGTGGCCCGGATTCGATTCCCGGCGCCAGCGAGAAACAATGGGCAGAGTTTCTTTCACCCTGATGCCCCTGTTACCTAGCAGGTAAAGGTACCTTGTAGTTAGACAGCTGTTACGGAGCTGCTTCCTGGGTGTGTGTGTGAAAAAAAAAAATTGTTAGTTAGTATTTAGTATGAGTTGATTGATTGAGAGTTAAGAGGCGGGCCGAAAGAGCAGAGTTCAACCCCGCAATTAAGCACAACTTGGTGAATACAAGTAGGTGAATACACACATGCTGCCCCCAGCATAGAACCCTAATGTAAAGTAACACAAAACAAAATTAGATAACGTCCACAAACATTCATCAAGACTCGTTCCTGAGCTAAGGGGACTGAGCTATGAATAAAGAATGAGGGAGCTGGACCTCTCTACACTGGAGAAAAAAAAGACATAAGGCAGACATGATAACGACGTACGAGATGCTAAAGGGGATTGACAAAGTAGACATTGACGAAATCGTAAAACGTGAGGACATAATTACAAACTTAAAATACAGATGAGACACAGGAATGTCAGAAGAAACTTTTTCAGCGTAAGAGCAACACATTCAATTTCGACCTCCATGAAGAAGAGCAATTGTTCGACCCTGCAACTCTCTCTCTCTCTCTCTCTCTCTCTCTCTCTCTCTCTCTCTCTCTCTCTCTCTCTCTCTCTCTCTCTCTCTCTCTCTCTCTCTCTCTCTCTCTCTCTCTCTCTCTCTCTCTCTCTCTCTCTCCTCCTCCAACTCCAGAATGTTTACAATCACACGCTCTAGTTGGCTTGAATACGCATTCACTAGTAGACCTACATACGGACACAAGCCTCTATATACGCAGTGACTGAGCATCTCATGCTAGAATAAGTATAGTGACTCCATGACCCTTGGCACCGAGACTGTGGAAGCCGTTGCGTCTTGACCCCAGGTGAAAGGTCACTCATTTAAAGACCAGAGGAGTTAGATGGCAAGAAGGTGGTGGTGGGGTCAGGTACAAGGAAACACTTGTAATTAGCCGGCCATGCATGACGTTATGTTAATCCTGGCTCGACTGTGGATGGTTCTAGCTTCCTGACACGATGGTGTGGAGGGTAGGTGGCTGCTTCAACCCACCTGGTCCTGTGAGGTGGTTCACCTGACTCTTGTGGTACCTGGATCTTGTGGTACCTGGCTCTTGTGGTTCACCTGGCTCTTGTGGTACCTGGCTCTTGTGGTACCTGGCTCTTGTGGTTCACCTGGCTCTTGTGAGGTGGTTCACCTGGCTCTTGTGAAGGGGCTGAGCAGACTTGTATGTGTGTGAGTGTGCGTGTGCATGTGTGTGTGTGTGCACGTGTGCGCGTGCATGTGTGTGCGTGTGCATGTGTGTGTGCGCTCACCCCCTACAGGTGTGTGTGGGTCACTATAGGAGCCGTGAAGGAGAATATAAGCGATCAATACCTCCCTGACGGAGGCCCGGCCGGAGATCTCACCACCCCCTCGGCCCCCTACCTGACTCCTCCTATTAACCTGGCGACGGAGGTGCGTGTGTAACCATCATGCAACTTGCACAGCTCGCCATGCAACGCCACACTGCAGGCTGTTGCAAGATAACATCAGAAGGTTGTAGCATGATGCCTTCTGTTGAAGTTGTGATCCAGCATGACTTTATCTGTTGTGGCAGACCGTTTTCTGTTGCTACAAGTTGCTCTCCTATCATGCCCCTCCCCCCCCATTCACACACACACACACACCACACACACACACACACACACACACACACACACACACACACACACACACACACACACACACACACACACACACACACACACACACAGGAAATCATGCCAAACAAACCTGGAATTCTATCATAAAGTAACAAGAATAAGGCAGGACAGAGAAGGATGGGAAGACTGCATATTTCTGGACTGCTAAAAAAGCCTTTGATACAATACCACACAGGAGACTGCTATTCAAACTTGAGAGGCAGACGGGAGAGAGAGTGGAAAGGCCTCTAGCATGGGTAAGGAACTACCTAACAGGAAGGAGCCAGAGAATTTAAGTACGTACGAGTGTAAATACATACGAGTGTAAGTACATACGAGTGTAAGTACATTCGAGTGTAAGTATGTATAAAAGTAAGTACGTATAAATGTATGTATGAATATAAGTACGTATGAATGTAAGTATGTATAAATGTAAGTAAGTATGAATGTAAGTACATATAAATGTAAGTACGTATGAATGTAAGTACATATGAATGCAAGTACGTAGGAATGCAAGTACGTATGAATGTAAGTATGTATAAATGTAAGTACGTATGAATGTAAGTACATATGAATGTAAGTACGTATGAATGTAAGTACATATGAATGTAAGTACATATGAATGTAAGTACATATGAATGTAAGTACGTATAAATGTAAGTACGTATAACTGTAAGTACGTAAGAATGTAAGTTCGAACGAATGTAAGTACATACGAGTGTAAGTGTGCGAGTGTAAGTACGTACGTGTAGGTACGTAGAAGCATTAAGCCCGTAAGAGCGTCTCCCCCCCCCCACCGCCACCACCAATTACACGCAAGCTACGCAACAGTTGACCTTGCCCACGGGGGTCAGGGCTGCGTAACCCTGTGTATTACCGCACCCTCTTCCCCCCGGTCTTTGTCCACCTCTCAAAGTGGTCAGGTAAAGAATACAATATTTAGGTCATGACCAGAGCAAGCGAGTGAGTGTGTGGGCAAGCGAGTGAGTGTGTGGGCAAGAGAGTGAGTGTGTGGGCAAGAGAGTGAGTGTGTGGGCAAGCGAGTGAGTGTGTGGGCAAGCGAGTGTGTGTGGGCAAGCGAGTGAGTGTGTGGGCAAGAGAGTGAGTGTGTGGGCAAGCGAGTGAGTGTGTGGGCAAGCCAGTGAGTGTGTGGGCAAGCGAGTGCAGCCCGTCCTCATAAAGAAAGGCTCAAAGTCCATTCCATGCACCCGCCAAACCCCCTGTTTATGAATGAAAAACGGTTTACACACAACCCGTCCTCGACTCAAGTCCATTCCATCCAGCGGTCGACCCCACAGACGCATTCATAAATGTTAACATGCTGTTCATTCAAAACGGGAATTTTCTCAAACATAAATTAATATAATATACTAGCATAATGTGCATATATAGACATAGGTTAGGTTGGCGAGTCAATGTCTGTAGGATCTTCGAAGAGGACCTGAACAGGTTGTATAGATGGTCAGAGAAATGACTACTAGAGTTCAACACGATCAAATGTCAAGTTATGGAAATGGGATTACGTGACAGGAGACCAAAGGAACTGTACACACTGTAGGTAAACTATTTACCTGTGACGATTCACAGGTGACACTAACCACAGGTGACACCAGCCACAGGTGACACCAGCCACAGGTGACACCAGCCACAGGTGACACTAACCACAGGTGACACCAGCCACAGGTGACACCAGCCACAGGTGACACCAGCCACAGGTGACACCAGCCACAGGTGACACCAGCCACAGGTGACACTAACCACAGGTGACACCAGCCACAGGTGACACCAGCCACAGGTGACACCAGCCACAGGTGACACCAGCCACAGGTGACACCAGCCACAGGTGACACTAACCACAGGTGACACCAGCCACAGGTGACACCAGCCACAGGTGACACCAGCCACAGGTGACATCATGCACCCACAGCCAAGCTACTCTAAGTTGTTCCCACCGACACGCTAAGCTTTTGTTTGGGCTGTTGGGTTTATTTTGCCACCCCCCCCCCACACCCCTCCCCCCCCAACCCCTCCCCCCCACCCCCAACTCAATTACATGTGTCAGGCAGGCACACAAGAGCCAGGATTCATGAAATATTTACACAACCACTTGCGAAACCTTTACATCTTTCCTCAGTCATGGCGGCTTTCTTTTCATTAGTTGAACAGTTGATGAGATCCGCATCACCATACGAGGTTGTTTATAATAATAATAACCCTGGGTTGTGAGGTTTTAAATTGAGGAAGGATGTAGAGGTTTCGTAAATGGTTGTGTAAATGCTTAATATGATTCCTGTTTTCTATCCCCTTATAAAGTAGATTCCTAGAAAATGGATGATCGTACGTGAATTTCCCTGTGTTTGGATGAAGTGATTGATGGCTGTCTTCTGGCTGGTCTCACTGGATCGTCTGGGCGGTCTACCAGCGGGGGTTCGAGTCGTTGTCACAACTCAACATGTGTTCGAATCGTAGCAAAACGCAGAAGTGTTGTTGTTGAGTTAGGGGCGACGGCGATCGTGGGATCGGATGAGCCCCGACGTACCCGTGAAGGGTGAATCGCAAAGCCAGGAAAGGCGAAATGCTAAGCCAAAACGCGAAACGAGTGACGCCAAGCACTAGAAACTAATATGCCACACGGCAAAGCTACGCACAAAGGGAGAGGCAGAAGCACATAATAGAACAGGTCAAACAAACAGCCAGAAGGGCACACAGCATGTCAGAGCAAATACACAAGAAATCAGAGCACATACTTGCCCGGGAACTTGGCCCGCGGGAATCTTACATTGAACGCCTCCCAGAGCACCCATTGCCAAGGGTTTCGTCCATCCACCGGGGACGCCATAACATCCGGAACCGGGGCAACAAACACCTGCAAACTGGGGACCCAGATGGTAGAACTCATGAGGCGAGAAGTCGCCACTCGCCCCCACAGGAAGGGAACTTGCCCCCCACGAAAGCACTCCGGTCCGTCAGACAGCAGTAACTCGGCAATCTTCGACCAGTGACCCGGTGGCATCACAGACGCCGGCAACACGTTCCCTAGGGAACGTGTTGCCTCGTCGCGGCAACCTGTTCCTCGTCGCGGAACAGGTTGACAGGAGCAGCAGGGGCCTCAGAGCACCCGGCAGCCTGATGCCCCAACAGGCCACACCGGAAATAGGTACGAGGCTGCCGGGCACAATACACCCGGACGTAGTACCCCATAAGCCGGACAGAAGAAGGTATATCCGACCGCAGGCGCATCCCCAACGTGCAAATGTTTGTACGCCTCCCAGCATACCGCCCCGAGGAGAGCGTGTTCACCCGCACGCTGACAACAGTACCAAAACCCCCGAAGTAACGCCGGAGGAGGTCATCAGGGTATTCCAGGGGCGCACCATGGATACTGACATAAGTCAGGGCACCACTGCGGTCCGAAATCGACACAGAGCCGGCATCGTCTGGCAACGGCAACGTACGCCCCCCGTACCGACGGAGGAAGTCTCGGTACTCGTCCTCCCCCACGAACTTAATAACAACCCGATGGGCCGTAACTAGCTCCACACCGTAAACAGCTTCCACCGATATACGAAGCATGTCACACATCACCATCTCGATGGTCGGATAACCAAACTTACAAGTGAACTCCAGGCCCACGGAGTTCACACGCTGAACAGGAGGAAGATGGCCCCCCATGTCAGAACTGCCACGTCAACGCAGCCAGGCAGGCAACAAAACTGGTAGGGCAGGGACGCCCACACCACCTGGCGACCAAAACAGCAAACAACTCCAACAGCCACGGAGGGTCGAGAAACGTCCTCACTCCACGGCTGCTAGCAGTCGACCCAACGCAGAAGTGTGTTCAGATCATCATCATTTGGATGTGTTCAAATCGTCGTGATCTCGCAGCATGTGTTCGGTTTCTGACCATGGCGTTCGGCTGAATATGGCGTTCGGGAGGTGAATACCACTTATCATCTGTTCTCTGTGGTGAGTAACTTGGCACTCCAAGGAGTGCCGGACCAACCGGGCTGTGGTGGGTATGTGGGCCTGCGGGCCGCTCCAAGCAACAGCCTGGTGGACCAAACTCTCACAAATCAAGCCTGGCCTCGGGCCGGGCTTGGGGAGTTTTTTTTTTTATTTCTTTTTTTTTATTATTTTTCTACCACAGACGTGGCCACACATTTACAATGCTAACCAGCATATATACATTTTCTTCTGTCCTCCATGGACAGGGTTAGAGAAGTGTTAAACATATAGTTCAAGGGTTTATTGAACACTCAACCACAGAAGGTGATTCGGTGCTTTTAAAATGCTAAGCTAACCTACATACGTAAATACATAGATACACAGATTTACGTATGCCCTACATAAAGTGTTAGATGTGTCTTTTACATAGTGTCATTAATGTACATTCACAAAGGTGAAATGTAATTCTGATCAGTTTCCATATATACTTTATACCCATACATATACATACACACACACACACATATACATACGTATATACACACACACACATGCATTCACATACATTTGTCTCATTTACTCTGACAGGGTGAGGTAGCTGATAAAGAAACTAGTGTGCAATTAAGCACTTAATCACTGAAGGTGATGAAGGTGCTTTTACAAGCTCAGGTTATATAGTTACATCATATATATACATAGTATGATTGATATATTACATGGTCAATCTTGGATACAAGTCCAATATATCATCAAGTGTTCCAGTACTCATATAGTAACTACAGAGTTCAGCATACCTTAGCCCAGGAGGGCGAAAGTCAGTCAGTATGGGACATTCTACAATATAATGTTGAAGAGAGTGCATGTTTTCTCTTTCACAAAGTTGACACATTGTGTACTCGACATTTGGGTTTTGAGAAAGCTGCCAGATACGTCTATATCCCAGGCGTATTCTGGCCACTATAACATCACGGGGAGTAGAAGAACTCCCACAACCCCATCAACCAGGTATCAACTTGTACGTCGGCTGCGTTATACGCCGTGTACGTAAGATGACCACACATGTACGCCGTGTACGTTAATCGCTGTGTACGTAATATTGCATGTACGTCGACTAGGTTATGCGCCATGTACGTAATATAACACATGCACGCCGAATGGTTATATGCTCTGTATGTGAGGTGCCACATGTACGCCAGACTGGTTATATACCGTGTACGGAAGATAACGCACGGACGCATAAGTACACACGAATATGTTATATTCGTATGTACTTATGTAAATAAAGTTTATGTGTGTGTGTGTGTGTGTGTGTGTGTCTATATATCATTTTTTTATTGAAGGTTCATGAATACCTTTGTACAGTGTGTATGTGTACATATTTTGCGCATGCATGTGTATATATATATATATATATATATATATATATATATATATATATATATATATATATATATATATATATATATATATATATATATATATATATATATATATATATATGTCGTACCTAGTAGCCAGAACGCACTTCTCAGCCTACTATGCAAGGCCCGATTTGCCTAATAAGCCAAGTTTTCATGAATTAATGCTTTTTCGACTACCTAACCTACCTAACCTAACCTAACCTAACTTTTCCGGCTACCTAACCTAACCTAACCTATAAAGATAGGTTAGGTAGGGTTGGTTAGGTTCGGTCATATATCTACGTTAATTTTAACTCCAATAAAAAAAAATTGACCTCATACATAATGAAATGGGTAGCTTTATCATTTCATAAGAAAACAATTAGAAAAAATATATTAATTCAGGAAAACTTGGCTTATTAGGCAAATCGGGCCTTGAATAGTAGGCCAAAAAGTGAGTTCTGGCTACTAGGTACGACATATATATATATATATATATATATATATATATATATATATATATATATATATATATATATATATATATATATATATATATATTGTGACGGTAACGCGTTGGTGTTCGGCTGTTCAAAGCTAGGGGTATGGCCTCGTCACATAGTATTAAAAAAAAATAGAAAATCTGGAACTTCGTCTGTGGTAAGGTAAGGAGAAGACACACAAAACACAAGTAAATTTTAACAATGGAATTTTAATTACGTTAAAGAAATAAAACATGAATAAAATGGACAAACAAATTCGTATAATAAAATCAATCAATCAAAATAATAAGAATAATTAAATGACACAATGAAAAGTTACGTTAAGACAAAATAACAAGAAGTGCAATATACAAGTATATGAAAGGTGCTGGAATATTGGCTTTAAGCTATCACCTCTCTCAGTATACGTACGCTAAAGCTTACGTCTAGCAGGGAGAAGTGTTAACTGTGAAAGCACGGAATATTCTGAGGACTGAGGCCGTGGCGGCCCCAGACATCAAGTAGTATGGGGGGGTGAGTGCAGTTGCAGCCCGACCGGCGACCAATCAGAGGAGCCGGCAGCAAGACAGGTAGTTTGGCGGTTTGAGTCTGAGCAGGTGTTCTTGGCTGCATACGTTTTGCGCTCTGGCAAACCTTGCTGGTGTTGTTGTCGTTGTTGGACATTTCTTCCATAGTAGTTATATATATTTGTTGCGACGTATTTTTGGAGGGAAGAGCAGGCTCAATCTCTTGAAGGAGATTATCGTCACAATATATATACATGTATATATATATATACATGTATATACATGTATATATATATATATATATATGTATATATATATATACATGTATATATATATATATATATATATATATATATATATATATATATATATATATATATACATGTATATATATATATATATATATATATATATATATATATATATATATATATATATATATATATATATATATATACATGTATATATATATATATATATATATATATATATATATATATATATATATATATATATTACATAGTATGTAATATGTGTAAATGTATGTAAATGTATGTGTAAATGTAATAGTATGGTATGTGTAAATGTTGTTTGTGTACAAGAGTAGATATTCGCTGTGTCCCCGTGTACGAACAACGGTTGTGTGCAGGTGTATATATAGGACCCCCGCCCCCCCCCCCCATCAGCGCCATCACCCAGGGTGTGTGTGTGGGGGGGAGGGGGAGACAACACCCAGGGTAGGGGGGGGGTGTTAACGAGGGGTTGAGCCCAATCGTGTCATTACGTATTCTTAGTTACACGGGGAGATCTGAGATAGGCATGTGACGTCATTAGCTGCACTCACGTATATGTATTCATCTATATGTACTCACCTATAAGGGCCTGCAGGGCGAGGTTCAGCTCCTGGGCCTCTTGTTTATTAATTAGAATTTCCGTTATGAGGGGGTGGAAGCCTGTACTGAGGCTGAACGATGTTCTTCCTAGGTCAACTACTGACCTGCCCCAACAGTTGTTTAACTCCCTGGTACGAACAGGTGTTTGAGGTGAAAGGAAACGTGCCCAAATATTTCTTTCCCGCCATGGGACATGAACTTGTTGTCCTTCATTGCGAGTCGAAGATGTAGACTACTCTACTACAAGATTTATCACACCTATTCTTAGAACTGTGGATTGAGTCTCAACTACCTCGTTCAACTCTTTCCACTTGTTCACTACTCTTATACTGAAGAACTGCTTTCTTAAATTCCTATCGATCATCTTTGTATCTAAATATTTTGTTTTTATGCTCTGTTTCAATGGCTAAGAATCTTATATGTTGTGATCATGTCTCGCTGTGGCCTTCACCTTTTCAGCGTGATGAGATCTAGTTTCCCTGATTCGGGTCCAAGACCTGAGAAAAATGTTTATCCCTTTACGTCATCGCCGAAGTATTCCCAATCCTGACTCTACCCAACCAACCCAACCTAACCCATCTTAAGTTAACTTATTCTCTCCTAAGCTAACGTAACGAAAATGTGAGACACACTTTTGTGTATTATATGGGTGTGTACCAGGTGTGTGACGTCACTATGGCGCCCCGGTGGTCATAAAGGTGCAGGTCTTGGACCCTACTGGTGCCCTCAGCCTTTCCTCGTAGCTCAGACCTCTCAGGTTAGGGAGCAGTCTTGTTGCAACCTCTAGGCGTCGTCCAAGTTGGGGTTGTGCGGGGGGATGGGGGGGGTGTCCCACCTACATATTGTAGCACTGGTTTAGTGTGTGTACTCACCTAGTTGTGAGTACACACAACATACAAAGGGACACAGGTGGAAACTGAGTACCCACATTAGCCACAGAGACGTTAGAAAGAACTTTTTCAGTGTCAGAGTGGTTAACAGGTGGAATGCATTAGGCAGTGATGTGGTGGAGGCTGACTCCATACACAGTTTCAAATGTAGATATGACAAGGCTCTGGAATCTGTACACCAGTTGATTGACAGTTGAGAGGCGGGACCAAGGAGCCAGAGCTCAACCCCCGCAAGCACAAATCGGTGAGTACAAATAGGTGAGTATACGGGGTCCAAAAGCTAATAGCTCGATTCTGCAGACACACAATAAGTACACACACACACACACACACACACACACACACACACACACACACACACACACACACACACACACACACACACACACACACACAGGTGGGGGACTCGCAGCTGAGTGGACAGCGCTCGGGGGATCGTAGACCTAAGTTCTGAGTGTGTGTGTATATTTTGGGAGAATAGCAAGAGCTATAAATACCAGAAAGGAGTAACAGTGTGAAAAGGCTGTGTGAGGGGTGAATGGTGTGTGTGTGTGTCTGTAAGTCTGACAACACATGTGCCCCCCCTCTCCCCCCCCCTCAATACCCACCTAAGCCTGAACAAGAGAGAGAGTGAGGACGGACCCACAGTCTCGGGTTCAGGCTTCAGCAAACAGTATCCACACCATCTGGGAACGAAGCCCACTATGACACTGGAGTCCCCCAACGCTAGGTGCACAGGACAGTAATTGCAAGACTGTTGAATGATAAAGGTGTCATGCCTTAGTAACTCATCATGAGGCCAGGAGAACAGCATTTTGTTCATTTGAACATTGATTTAAACTTTCAGAGATTCTGTTATTAATAGTTCTTTTTTTCTTTTGGACTTGTGTATGTTGTAAAAACGTTCGCCAGGTGTCCGGTAGACAATATAAACGTTCGCCAGGTGTGCAGTAGACAATACAAACGTTCGCCAGGTGTGGAGTAGACAATACAAACGTTCGCCAGGTGTGCAGTAGACAATACTAACGTTCGCCAGGTGTGGAGTAGACAATACAAACGTTCGCCAGGTGTGGAGTAGACAATACAAACGTTCGCCAGGTGTGTAGTAGACAATACGAACGTTCGCCAGGTGTGTAGTAGGCAATACAAACGTTCGCCAGGTGTGGAGTAGACAATACAAACGTTCGGCAGGTGTGCCTTCACACCTGGTGTACTAGTGTATACACACACAGGTGACATCTACCAAAAACGTTTACCACAATGTGGGTGACTGGTTGACGAGGCCCATGAGAAGGCCAGTCTCCTCTCACTAAAACTGCCTCAATGATTATATTTTGGGCTGAAAGAGATAGGTTTATACGTAATACTTACACAACTTGGGGCTCTCCATATCCCGTGCTGCTGGAACTTTTTGTTCCTGGTAGCGAATCTTTAACTACAACAACAACATAATAATACTTGTATTACATCTCTCATATAGTGCAGCGGAACTGATACACTCTCTGAAAAATGTAAACAAACCACTATAGTTGAGGAAAGATGTACAGGTTTCGTCAGTGATTGATGAGTCCTGGCACACGACAGACAGAAAAGCCATGTTCTTTCTTGGCATATTTTGTTCATTGTTAATGTCTCCGCGAAAACCCTATGGCTAAAGATGTTATTTGTGCTATGGGTGACATTCTTCTTAGCGAGAGGTCGATTGATTGATTGAAGATTAAGCCAGCCAAGCGGTGGCACGGGCATGAATAGCCCCGTAAGTTAAAGGTGAATTACAGCTGGTTTATAACCCAATCTGTGATGAAGTGACTCTCCCAGCCGATTTTACACCGGCCGCCGTCTCCTGACTCCTGCCCTGAAATTCTCCCGCGGCCGCTGGGCTGTAATCACCCACTGGGTTCATAGCCATTATTTCTCAACGTCACCAGCGAGCCTCAGTTAGCCTCCTGCCTCCCTCCTGCCCCCCTCCTGCCTCCCTCCTGCTTCCCTCCTGCTTCCCTCCTGCTTCCCTCCTGCTTCCCTCCTGCCTCCCTCCTGCCTCTCTCCACCTTCCCTCCTGCCTCCCTTCTGCCCCCCTCCTGCCTCCCTCCTGCTTCCCTCCTGCTTCCCTCCTTCTTCCCTCCTGCCTCCCTCCTGCTTCCCTCCTGCCTCCCTCCTGCTTCCCTCCTGCTTCCCTCCTGCCTCCCTCCTGCTTCCCTCCTGCCTCCCTCCTGCTTCCCTCCTGCCTCCCTTCTGCCTCCCTCCTGCCTCCCTCCTGCCTCCCTCCTGCCTCCCTCCTTCCTCCCTCCTGCCTCCCTCCTGCTTCCCTCCTGCCTCCCTTCTGCCTCCCTCCTGCCTCCCTCCTGCTTCCCTCCTGCCCCCCTTCTGCCTCCCTCCTGCCTCCCTCCTGCTTCCCTCCTGCTTCCCTCCTGCTTCCCTCCTGCTTCCCTCCTGCTTCCCTCCTGCTTCCCTCCTGCCTCCCTCCTGCTTCCCTCCTGCCTCCCTCCTGCTTCCCTCCTGCTTCCCTCCTGCTTCCCTCCTGCTTCCCTCCTGCTTCCCTCCTGCTTCCCTCCTGCTTCCCTCCTGCCTCCCTCCTGCTTCCCTCCTGCTTCCCTCCTGCTTCCCTCCTGCCTCCCTCCTGCTTCCCTCCTGCCTCCCTCCTGCTTCCCTCCTGCTTCCCTCCTGCCTCCCTCCTGCTTCCCTCCTGCCTCCCTCCTGCCTCCCTCCTGCTTCCCTCCTGCCTCCCCTCCTGCCTCCCTTCTGCTTCCCTCCTGCCTCCCTCCTGCTTCCCTCCTGCCTCCCTTCTGCCTCCCTCCTGCCTCCCTCCTGCTTCCCTCCTGCTTCCCTCCTGCCTCCCTCCTGCTTCCCTCCTGCCTCCCTCCTGCTTCCCTCCTGCTTTCCTTTACCGTTCTCGCCCATATGAACTCCTCAAGGTACAAGAACGTCGCGAAATGTAAGAGAGCGAAATAGTAAGCTTCGTCTGCCACATTTGGCCGCATATTTCTAAAAAAAAAAAAAAAAAAAAAAAAAAAAAAGTTGGGTTTCACACGCCAGTCTGGAGATTTTTTTCTTATTAGAAGAGCGTAACTGGCCAAAATATACCGGGGTAAGGAGTACCGGACGGTCAGAAAACTGAATGTCAGGCATGAAGAGCTTATGAACGTACTTTGCCATAGTCGCCATTATGTAAGCGCTGTTAAGTTGGGCTAAGGATAGAGGAAATAGCAGACTGACCCGTGCGAGGCAGCTCAAATGTTTATATAAGACCATAAGGATTCAAGAACCATCAGAAGGCCCGTATGAGGCAGGTCCCATTTATATCTAACCAAACTTATTTATATGTCTAATCTGCGTTTGAAATAATATATTATGTTGCCCGATAATTTGTTACATATATCGACAATCGTTTATCGAACTAGTATTTACCCAGGACTTTTCTGAACCTATATGTATTATTTTATTCTCTACATAAGGTTAATATAGTTAGCAGCCTATCCACGGCTTTTGTATGTTTATATATATCTCCTTCTTGGAGGATCTGATTCTTCATATGATAAGTTCCTAATGTCCTGGATGAATTTTAAAGTGAATATTCTGTACACTTTCTAGATCATTTATGTTATTGTGTGGTGCTAGCAGTCCCCGTGGCGTAGTGGTAAGCTGCTCGCCTGCCATTTCGCAAGCGCTTTGTCCTGGGTTCGTATCCTGGCCGGGGAGGATTTACTGGGCGCAGATCCTTAACTGTAGCCTCTGTTTACCCAACAGTAAAATGGGTGCCTGGTTCTTAAACGATTTGGCGGAATTTCCCTGGAATAATATTCCACGGAATATTATTATTAAGGACTTGCCCGGAACGCTATGCTTGCTGGTGGCTGTACAAGAATGCAGGAACTTTTGAGTACAGATATATATATATATATATATATATATATATATATATATATATATATATATATATATATATATATATAGACATATGTCGTACCTAGTAGCCAGAACGCACTTCTCAGCCTACTATGCAAGGCCCGATTTGCCTAATAAGCCAAGTTTTACTGAATAAATATATTTTCTCTATTTTTTTTCTTATGAAATGATAAAGCTACCCATTTCATTATGGATGAGGTCATTTTTTTTTATTGGAGTTAAAATTAACGTAGATACAGGACCGAACCTAACCAACCCTACCTAACCTAACCTAACCTATCTTTATAGGTTAGGTTAGGTTAGGTAGCCGAAAAAGTTAGGTTAGGTTAGGTTGGTTAGGTAGTCGAAAAACAATTAATTCATGAAACTAGGCTTATTAGGCAAATCGGGCATTGCATAGTAGGCTGAGAAGTGCGTTCTGGCTACTAGGTACGACATATATATATATATATATGTCGTACCTAGTAGCCAGAACTCACTTCTCAGCCTACTATTCAAGGCCCGATTTGCCTAGTAAGCCAAGTTTTCCTGAATTAATATATTTACTATAATTTTTTTCTTATGAAATGATAAAGCTACCCATTTCATTATGTATGAGGTAAATTTTTTTTTATTGGAGTTAAAATTAACGTAGATATATGACCGAACCTAACCAACCCTACCTAACCTACCCTAACCTATATTTATAGGTAAGGTTAGGTTAGGTAGCCAAAAAAAGCTAGGTTAGGTTAGGTTAGGTAGGTTAGGTAGACGAAAAAACATTAATTCATGAAAACTTGGCTTATTAGGCAAATCGGGCCTTGAATAGTAGGCTGAGAAGTGCGTTCTGGCTATTAGGTACGACATATATATATATATATATATATATATATATATATATATATATATATATATATATATATACACCCCAGACATAAAACTCACAAACTTACACACACACACACACACACACACACACACACACACACACACACACACACACACACACACACACACACACACACATATATATATATATATATATATATATATATATATATATATATATATATATATATATAAGAAAAAAGTTATAGTGCCCAAACCCGAATTACATAATCTAAATTAGGCCAAAAGAATACATGACAACTATATATTTGTTGACGAATATAACGAATATATTTTTATTACTAACAATGTGACGCATTATGATGGTGGGTTAAGAGTAGCAATATTCCAACATTAGCAGCGAAGGCACATGTAAACGTAATAACTGTCGGAAAATCCGACACCATTTAATATATCATACAGATAATAGCTGTATTGTATAAACAAGTTACCCATAGAAAACGTAACTTGTAGTGGAATTACCGTCTAAAGAAAACGGGATATCATCACCGCATACTATTATAATTCACCATCTATTATGGTGGGAATTATTCTTAAATACATTAGTCTTTGGACTTTACCATCATAAAAACATCTTATATAAATTAACTTAATTATCAATATTAAAGTAGAGTAAATGTGACCCTTCTATCACTTTCTGACATTTGGACAATGTAGGCCAGGCGTCAGTGGGGAAGGAGGGCGGCCATTGTTGTTGAGACTAGACCAGAGGCTCTCGGGAGCAAATTCGGCTCCTGTTAATTTTACTTGGACGTAGTGTTATGGAAACCAAAGGTGTACCATTATCACACGCTGTCAACAAATTCAAGTTAAGTGTTCTTTCCGAAACCCATGTATCTTTCATTTATGGCCATTAATGTCATTATATAGGGTGGCTCGGTTAGAGCACGACATTACCATTACGGTTACCTCAAACTAAAGGTAATTAAGCCAGGTCTTTATTGTTCCATGTATAGTGTTTTCTCTGATATAGCTTGTCATATATAGGATTCTGGCTTCACAGCTAGCGCACTTTTGACAGGTCAAGACGAGGAAGCAAGATTTTGTGCACCAGTTACTGGGTGATGGAAGCTACCTCAAAGAGAATAATTTGGTGTCTACACCCTAGTTATACCTGGTGGACTAACCTGCTGTACTATAAGATAAGGAACCTTTTCAATGTATGTAGTCTAATTCTGTAGTTTGATTGGCTGCATATATATAAACTAATAAACCCCCCCTAATGTGTAGAGGATCGATTTGTGAGATTATGAGATTATTGCAGAAATACAGTCCACTTAACATTATACAAATTGCTATCGAAGTATATAAATTAACGTAAATATAAATTCATATAAATTAAATAAATATAAATCTCACAGGTCGGTTCCCACAATAACATCAGCAGCATTCTGCACTGATTCAAAAGCAACACTGCAAAGCCTAAGTAAAAATCGGGCAGAAATTTTGCGATAGTCGCTGAAATTAAGAGAGCTGTGAGATTACTTACCAATCAGGGAAGAGTCAAGTTTCTGTGGATCCCCTCCCATGTTGGGGATCCCCTCCCATGTTGGAATATGTGGGAATGAACGAGCAGATGTGCTGGCTGCTGAAGGCGCTGAAGGAGACCGTATTGAATACTTCATACCCAAGACTCTGGTACAAATTGTACCAGAGTCTTGTACCAGAATTGTATTGTCAGACAACATCACCGTGACAAGGTAATTGAGGAAAGTAGGATAGAAGCACAAACCAGTGAATCTGTACGATGGTACAACATGGTTGTAGGTGGCAATCCCAGTCATTATGGACGAAGAGGAGGAGGATGCCAGAGAGAATCAGTAATAGCGAGAATTCGTCATGGATACAAATATCCATGGAGATACGGAATGGAAACAACAGTTCAGCAGCGGAGTTGCAGAGTCTGTAGTGAGAGTGACGGACACCGCCTTGACCACTACCTGAGAGAATGTGAACACCTGAGAGACATTAGAAATATGTGTAGAATAATAAACCCCATATTGTTTGAGTTAGGAAAATACTATGTGTTAAATATTGATACTGTTCTTAAAAGATTCCCCCATTTTGCATCCGCAAGATAACGTAAGATTTTATGGGCTGACAGATGTTAATCTTCTTCTTTGAGGAGCTGTTCACTTAAGACAGTTAAGCAAGTCCCAGCTGTATCTGGGTACAAGTGACAGGATGAACAACCCATCGGGTTTTCTTCCTATTGGGGAGTGTTGTACATACTGCTATGGCGGTATGTCCATTCACAGGATGAGTGGCGCTGCCCATTAACCTCGGGGCAAAATTTTAACTTAAAAAAATCAGCAGCATACGGGAAGCTGGCAAGCATTAGAATGGCATTTAAAAGTCTAAATGCTGATTTAGACTATACAACCAACGTGAGACCAATATTATAATATGCAGCACCGGCGTGGAATCCTCACCTGGCGAAGTACAAAACTTATCTTTAGAAAATGCAGAGGTTTGTACTAAGCCAACTGTCTGAATTATGAGGACTACGCTACGAGGGGATGTTAAGGGTGCTACCACCACTACCACAACTACCACCACCACCACTACCACCCATTGTGCCACCACCCACTACCACCCTCTACCACCCCCTCTACCACCCTCTACCACCAGTACCACCTCAGTTCACTGTCACACCAATATATATATATATATATATATATATATATATATATATATATATATATATATATATATATATATATAACTGAAAACTCACACCCCAAGAAGTGACTCGAACCCATACTCCCACAACTGGTATGTACAGGGACGCCTTAATCCGCTTGACCATCACGACCGGACAATTTTATGTCCGGTCGTGATGGTCAAGCGGATTAAGGCGTCCCTGTACATACCAGTTGTGGGAGTATGGGTTCGAGTCACTTCTGGGGTGTGAGTTTTCAGTTGTATATAGTCCTGGGGACCATTCAGGCTTGTTTGCATATATATATATATATATATATATATATATATATATATATATATATATATATATATATATATATATATATATATATATATATATATTATATATTTACCTTCGACCTCCAGTGGTCTACCCCCTCCCGTCTCGTGTGACCCCCCCCCCCCCCGAGGCATGAGCGGGGGGCATCGCTTGAGCGGATAATAAATGACCTCTAATTTTAGCGGGTAAATTACGGGTAAAGCCTGGTAATGGCGGCCTCCGGATGCCGCCAGTCTTCCCGGCCCGGGATCTTCCTTTTATCCGGATTTACCATTCGGTTCGGACTTTGTAGTTTGTCTTATAGTTCCTCTTTTTTATATATTATCATTTTTGTCTTTTATCCGGATTTACGGTGAGAATTTATGAAGTATTTCGATTTAATTTTTTTTTAATCCGAATTTACCGTTATGGGTTTTGACGTTTTTCCTAATTTTTTTGTTTGTTTTAGGATTCGCAGCCTATTTGTTGATTGTTCTCTCGTGCAGGATGTGGCTGTTTGCTTAAACTGTTATTACCTGTAAGATGCATTTTCTGTATAGTATCTTTGGTGGCCACTGTATGGCAATGGCTTACGGATTTGTAGTGTTCGTACTGGATTTGTGGTGTTCGTTACTGTTGGCAACGGATTCGACGTGTTTGTTAAGGATTCGTCGCTGAAAGGTTAAAACATGTGTATGGGGGCAAGTAACAAAGTCAGTAGACTAACAGATGTTGTCACAGCTCGTATAAGACCTGGCTACAAGTATCTCTGGCAGTTCGGCTTGTATAGGGATCTAGATGAAGTAAAGTGTAAAGTGTGTGGACAAAGACAGGGACACACACTCGAAAACTATATCTTGGATTGTAGTAAAATTGAGCCATTTAGAGATAAATCTAAGCTCACGCTGTATGATATGGCAACCTATCTTATTACCATGGATAAAATACCTGAAATCCTTGCACTGTATCCACATTTTGCTTCCAGTAGAATAACCGACATATGAGATTAAGAAATAAGAAGTGTATTGTGAAGACTAATAATAAACAGAAGCTCTCCTATGACTCTGTAATATCTCCATTGGTCAAACTATTATGAATTAGCAATAAGACTTACCATTAATGTATAATGATTTACTGTAAATATATATCTCTTGAAATAGAACATTCTCTGTAACTAGCTGACACTGTAATTATAAGGATAATTATAAGGATAGATGAAATTGTTAATGTAATAATCTCCGTTGAGGTCTGATAAAGACCTTTGTGCCCTCTGTAATCCTCTTTGCGATACCGCTCACAGGATGAGTATGGGGTGCACAATGAACCAGTCTCCTCCGGCGGCAACAATCAAAATCGATCGTCGTTTTCGGTACTGTTCATAGAGGATTCATCGTGTCCGAAGCGGATTTGTCGCGTTCGTTACGGATTTGTCGCGTTCGTAACGGATTTGTCGCGTTCGTAACGGATTTGTCGCGTTCGTAACGGATTTGTCGTATTTCTAACAGATTTGTCGTGTTCGTAACGAATATATTGTGCTAGTAACGCGGATTGTCACGTGACGTATGTAGCAGTAATGATACAACTCAACTCAACTCACTCACTCACTCACTCACTCACTCACTCACTCACTCACTCACTCACTCACTCACTCACTCACTCACTCTCAACTCACCGTACCGGCAACCCCCAGTATGAGGCGTGATCGTCAACAAAGCAGCCTTGTCTCTGCCTTAAAAATGGTCTGAGTTTGAGCTTGGGGCGCGTGGTGATGCCAGAACTTTGACAAAGTTCCTGGAAGTTCCAACCATTGACATTGGCCCTGAGTTGTTGTTGAGGAGCAGTGGGTTAGTGTGAGGGTGTTGTGGTTGACAGTTGTAGGCCTAGGTGTTGTGGTTGACAGTTGTAGGCCTAGGTGTTGTGGTTGACAGTTGTAGGCCTAGGTGTTGTGGTTGACAGTTGTAGGTCTAGGTGTTGTGGTTGACAGTTGTAGGCCTAGGTGTTGTGGTTGACAGTTGTAGGCCTAGGTGTTGTGGTTGACAGTTGTAGGTCTAGGTGTTGTGGTTGACAGTTGTAGGTCTAGGTGTTGTGGTTGACAGTTGTAGGCCTAGGTGTTGTGGTTGACAGTTGTAGGCCTAGGTGTTGTGGTTGACAGTTGTAGGTCTAGGTGTTGTGGTTGACAGTTGTAGGCCTAGGTGTTGTGGTTGACAGTTGTAGGTCTAGGTGTTGTGGTTGACAGTTGTAGGCCTAGGTGTTGTGGTTGACAGTTGTAGGCCTAGGTGTTGTGGTTGACAGTTGTAGGCCTAGGTGTTGTGGTTGACAGTTGTAGGTCTAGGTGTTGTGGTTGACAGTTGTAGGTCTAGGTGTTGTGGTTGACAGTTGTAGGTCTAGGTGTTGTGGTTGACAGTTGCAGGTCTTGGAGGTGTTTCTCTGGACCATTGATAGGCCTGAGTGTAATGTAATGACTGCCGACCAGTTGTCTGTGTCATATATGCTAGACCAACTTCTATCTCCAGGATGCGACCCATATCGGTTGTCTAACTACCTGCTACCTATTTAACTCTCAGTTCCGGGACTAGTCTCGTGGCATATTTCTGAATCTTCTCTAACTTTGTCTTGTGCTTAACTAGGTATGGACTCCAGGCTGGAGTTGCATATTCCAGAATTGGTTTGACATAGGTGGTATACAAGGTCCTGAACGATTCCTTACACAAGTTTCTAAACGCAGTTCTCATGTTGGCCAATCTAGCATATGCCGCTGATGATGTCCTTTTGATGTGGGCCTCTGGGGACAAGTTTGGTGTGGTATCAACCCCCAGATCTTTATCTCTATTTGACTCTGGCATGATTTCATCTCCCAGATGGTACCTTGTGTTCAGGCTTCTGTTCCCTTCACCTAATTTCATTACTTTACACTTTCCTGAGTTGGTGTGTGTGTGTGTGTGGTGTGTGTGTGTGTGTGTGTGTGTGTGTGTGTGTGTGTGTGTGTGTGTGTGTGTGTGTGTGTTTGTGTGTGTACTCACCTAGTGTGCGTGTGTGTGTGTGTACTCACCTAGTGTGCGTGTGTGTGTGTGTACTCACCTAGTGTGTGTGTGTGTGTGTGTACTCACCTAGTGTGCGTGTGTGTGTGTGTGTGTGTGTGTGTACTCACCTAGTGTGCGTGTGTGTGTGTGTACTCACCTAGTGTGCGTGTGTGTGTGTGTACTCATCTAGTATGTGTGTGTGTGTGTGTGTGTGTGCGTGTGTGTGTGTGTGTGTGTGTGTGTGTGTGTGTGTGTGTGTGTGTGTGTGTGTGTGTGCGTGTGTGTGTGTGTGTGTGTGTGTGTGTGTGTGTGTGTGTGTGTGTGTGTGTGTGTGCCACGGTCACAATGTGTGTATAATGTTGTCAGTGTCGTCTGTGTTTGCTTCATGATAGACTGTATTGATAATACATTAATCTCCCCTCCCTCGACGCCTCTAGGTGGGGGGGGGGGTGCCTGTGTGTCGGGTTACTCTTGTAAGGTCGAACATCAACTCCTGAGCCCCGCCTTTCAAGCCGTTTGCAGTTTAATGTAATGACTTCGCCTCTCATGTATCTTTCATTGTTTAGCCCATGTGTGTGTGTGCTTACTTTGTTGCACTTACCGAGTTTTGGCTATAAGAAGCGAAATCCAGCTCTAGAGCCCCGCCTCATATATATACTTTAAATGTGCATTTGTAACTGGCGAGGTGGTGTTAGGAAGGACATGAAGTCATACTTGCTCTTGAAGCTGTGATTGGTGGTTTCCTTCACTGATGGTTCAGGTTCATTCCAGTTGTTAACCATTCTCACTGCTTACCAGTATCTCCGTACATTTATCTGGCTCACCACACTGTTCCCCTCGTCCTGTGACTCACTATCCGCTTTTTATATTACCCTCAGTATCTTGTACGTTATGATCATAACTCCTTTAGTACTCTAGTAGTTCACATGTCTTATCTGTGGTACCCGTGTTGTAACAAATGTTTGGACTTTCTCAGTGTTACTGTGTTTCAGGCCAGGCACGGGTGCGGGGCTCCAGCATATGGCATATATATATATATCCTGAAGGATGCTTTGGTCAGCTTCCTGAAGGCCCCTACTTGCCCTCCCCTCCAGCTTGTCACTCCCTGGAGGCGTGTTGGAGATCTTTCAGGGTGGTGTAGTGCCGTCTGCCTCAGGAGCTGTTGTTGGTGTTACTTGCCTGCATGAGCACCACAGTCTGATCAAACACCGTGGGGTCACCACCACCCAGCACCTCTCCCTCTTATATCCTCTCAATATCTAATTTACTTTGAGTGATCACCAGGTCTTACGTGGCGTGCTCGTCTTGCCTTCTTGCCCTTGTTGTCTTAAATATGTACAGCTTCAGGAAGTACCTGTCAATAGCGTTCACTAATTCTTCCCTCCACGAAGACTTTTCGTTACCCATTCAGTTTTCCAGTGATTAAAGTCGCCGAGAACTAGGAACCATTCGATCCACCATTGTCGTTCTCTCTAAGACCTTCAGACCAAGTTGCTCTTTTCATACGCATTCTTGGGTCGTGTGCTCTTAGCTGGGGAACTGTGTATGGTGCCACGGTGAACCGTGTCTGTGGCCATGATGTGCTACCGTGACTCAGGCACCTCCTGCACATATTTCACCAGAGCAACAAGTCATTTTCAATATCCCGCATGATTGTTTTAAGCATCAGGTCTGTAATTGCAATGAAGAAAAGAGTAAAGGGAACTGTAGAAGGGTTGTTGGAACAGACGAGGCAATTTACGTTAATGTGTGTGGGGGGGGGGGGAGAGAGGGGGGTTACAGGGGGTGCATGGAGCTGCCTCGTATGGGCCAATAGGCCTTCTGCAGTTGCCTTTGTTCTTATGTTCTTATGTTCATGGCTCAAACAAACATGCCTACCTTGTGTAGCTCCCGGGGATCAACAGCCCCGCGTCCCGGTCTCCGACACACACACACACACACACACACACACACACACACACACACACACACACACACACACACACACACACACACACATACACACACACATAAGTGGTAGTGTAAATTCTTAATAAATCCTAACACAGATGGAAGCGTGGCGTTATGTGTAGTGGTGACCACAGTGGTCGTGGGCAGCCTTGAAGCACGGGTGGTGGCAGCCACCTGGTCGATACTTGGCCCACTGAAGGAACCACTCCCAACATGCAGGTCGGACTCACTCTCATACACTGACTACTGCTGTTGGCAGATACCTCGCAAGGTATGATGGAACTGGTGTTGCTGTGGTCAGACATGTTGTCAAGGCTGCTCCTGTGGTCAGACATGTTGTCAAGGCTGTTGCTGTGGTCAGACGTGTTGTCAAGGCTGTTGCTGTGGTCAGACATGTTGTCAAGGCTATTGCTGTGGTCAGACATGTTGTCAAGGCTGTTGCTGTGGTCAGACGTGTTGTCAAGGCTGTTGCTGTGGTCAGACGTGTTGTCAAGGCTGTTGCTGTGGTCAGACATGTTGTCAAGGCTGTTGCTGTGGTCAGACATGTTGTCAAGGCTGTTGCTGTCGTCAGACATGTTGTTAAGGCTGCTCCTGTGGTCAGACATGTTGTCAAGGCTGTTGCTGTGGTCAGACATGTTGTCAAGGCTGTTGCTGTGGTCAGACGTGTTGTCAAGGCTGTTGCTGTGGTCAGACGTGTTGTCAAGGCTGTTGCTGTGGTCAGACGTGTTGTCAAGGCTGTTGCTGTGGTCAGACATGTTGTAAAGGCTGTTGCTGTGGTCAGACATGTTGTCAAGGCTGTTGCTGTCGTCAGACATGTTGTTAAGGCTGCTCCTGTGGTCAGACATGTTGTCAAGGCTGTTGCTGTGGTCAGACGTGTTGTCAAGGCTGTTGCTGTGGTCAGACGTGTTGTCAAGGCTGTTGCTGTGGTCAGACATGTTGTCAAGGCTGTTGCTGTGGTCAGACATGTTGTCAAGGCTGTTGCTGTCGTCAGACATGTTGTTAAGGCTGCTCCTGTAGTCAGACTTGTTGTCAAGGCTGCTCCTATGGTCAGACATGGTGTCAGGGCTGCTGCTGTGGTCAGACATATTGTCAACGCTGTTGCTGTGGTCAGACATGTTGTCAAGGCTGTTGCTGTGATCAGACATGATGTCAAGGCTGTTGCTGTGGTCAGACATGTTGTCAAGGCTGCTCCTGTGGTCAGACATGGTGTCAGGGCTGCTGCTGTGGTCAGACATATTGTCAACGCTGTTGCTGTGGTCAGACATGTTGTCAAGGCTGTTGCTGTGATCAGACATGATGTCAAGGCTGTTGCTGTGGTCAGACATGTTGTCAAGGCTGCTCCTGTGGTCAGACATATCAAGACTACTGGTGCTGTCATGTGGCTAAATCTCATTAACTAGGGAACCTTAATATAACCTGTTAACAAACTTAGGTAATTCACTCACACGC
>NC_091189.1:14470478-14600478 GCF_040958095.1 Procambarus clarkii
CTTGTTCTGTCTTGTGTTGATGAAATTAATACCCTATTAATACCACATCTTGTTCTGTCTTGTGTTAATGCCACATCACCCCTTCCACCTCACTCAAATGTAGATATAAAATCGGAGATGCGTAAGTTCTATTCAGTTGTGTATTTGTGAACTAAAGTCTTTGAAAATGTAATAAGTTTTACGAAACGCGCTCGTGTCGCGTCAGACTAGAAATAAAAATGAATTTTGGAGAATTGATTTTTGATTTACCTCCAACAGTGAAGCGAAATGTACGAAAGATTGAGAAAATTCGTGTTAGAATTATTAATCTTACTTTTTCGGTCATATTTAATAATATATATATATATATATATATATATATATATATATATATATATATATATATATATATATATACATATATATATATATATATATATATATATATATATATATATATATATATATATATATACATATATATATATATATATATATATATATATATATATATATATATATAATTATGTATAATGTATATATATAATGTATATAAATATATATAGTATATCCCCCTGTAAGAGGAGGAGTGCCATGCCCTGTACCTGACCAAGACACGTGTGTTACAGGAGAACGCGGGTGTCGTCTCGCCTGATGGAGAAGTACGAGAAGCTGAGCAAGATCGGCGAGGGCTCCTACGGCGCTGTCTACAAGTGTCGCAACCGTGAGACCGGAAGCCTCGTAGCCATTAAGAAGTTCTTCGAGTCAGAGGATGATCCTCTCATTAAGAAGATCGCTCTCAGGGAAATACGCATGTTGAAGGTTGGGCCCTTGACTCCCTGTCTGTCTGTCTGTCTGTCTGTCTGTCTGTGTCTGACTGGCTGTCTGTCTGTCTGTCTGTCTGTCTGTCTGTCTGTCTGTCTGTCTGTGTCTGACTGGCTGTCTGTCTGTCTGTCTGTCTGTCTGTCTGTCTGTCTGTCTGTCTGTCTGTCTGTCTGTGTCTGACTGGCTGTCTGTCTGTCTGTCTGTCTGTCTGTCTGTCTGTCTGTCTGTCTGTCTGTGTCTGACTGGCTGTCTGTCTGTCTGTCTGTCTGTCTGTCTCTGGCTGTCTGTGTCTGGCTGGCTGTCTGCCTACCTGTCTGACTGTATGTGTGGATGTCTATTTGGATGTCAGTGTTTCCCTCACTTTCTCCTCACCCTCTCTCCCTGACTCTCCACCCCCGCCTCTCTCTCTTTCTCTCTCTCTCTCTCTCTCTCTCTCTCTCTCTCTCTCTCTCTCTCTCTCTCTCTCCCTGACTCTCCACCCCCGCCTCTCTCTCTCTCTCTCTCTCTCTCTCTCTCTCTCTCTCTCTCTCTCTCTCTCTCTCTCTCCCTGACTCTCCACCCCCGCCTCTCTCTCTCTCTCTCTCTCTCTCTCTCTCTCTCTCTCTCTCTCTCTCTCTCTCTCTCTCTCTCTCTCTCTCTCTCTCTCTCTCTCTCCCTCTCTCTCCCTCTCTCTCTCTCTCTCTCTCTCTCTCTCTCTCTCTCTCTCTCTCTCTCTCTCTCTCTCTCTCTCTCTCTCTCTCTCTCTCTCTCTCTCCCCCTCTCTCTCTCTCTCTCTCTCTCTCTCTCTCTCTCTCTCTCTCTCTCTCTCTCTCTCTCCCTCTCTCTCTCTCTCTCTCTCTCTCTCTCTCTCTCTCTCTCTCTCTCTCTCTCTCTTCGTCATCAAGCCCACACATACTACACCCCCCAACTACACAGAGACTACCACACTCCCCAGTATCACTTCCAAAACTGGACAAACCATTGCCACAACAACACACCCTGGGTCAGGGTAGAGAGGAGGGAGAACCACCAAAACCTTCCAGAAGTGACACACAATATGGACAATCATTCATATTTGCAAACATTCAAGGTTTAAAGCCAAAGTCAAGAAATAAAGTTAAGTTCATAAATGGCCTTCTATTAGAGTCAAACTCAATATTTGGGGCATTCACGGAAACTCATACAAAAGATTACATGGATGGTGAAATCTGGATTCCAAATTATAATCTATATAGATGTGATAGAAAAACTAGGTCAAATGGAGGAGTAGGTCTGTATATTAAAGAAGACCTGGTATGCACAGAACTATTAAATTCAACTAATGAGGTGGTAGAGGTACTTGGAATGAAGGTAGAGAAACTAAACCTAATTATTATTCTAATATATAAACCGCCAGATACAACGATTGAGGAATTCACAGAACAGATGCACAAAATAGAGAACATACTTGACAACCTAGCAAACCCAGCTCCAGATATTATCTTTCTTGGAGATTTCAATTTACCGAGTCTAAGATGGAGAACGGCAAACACAAATATCATAGCAGGGAATGACCCGGGAAATAACCAACCACAGGTTAGAGAACTTTTGAGATTCTGTGACAAATTCTCGCTCAATCAACAGATTACAGAACCAACTAGGAACGAAAACACACTAGACTTGTTATTCACAAACAATGATGAACTAATCAGGGATATCACAATCTCAGATACTTCATACTCAGACCATAAGCTCATTGAAGTGCGAACTAGCATAAATAACGGTAGTAGGTCTAAGAGACCCAACAAGCGAGAAGGAATATTCAATCAATTCAATTTCAACAATAAGAGGATTGACTGGGAAAAAATAAATGTAGACCTTGCAACCATTCAATGGGAGACGGTCTTAAGCGACAAAACTCCCACACAGGGAATAGCTCAACTGACAGCTGAAGCTTACAAGGTCTGCTTGAAGCACGTGCCTGTGAGGAGGGGCAGAAAGAGGACCACTCTAGAAAGAGAACGGAGACGACTGTACAGGAGAAGGAAAAAAATAACGGAAATGCTTCGGCAGACACAACTATCACAAGCAAGGAAAACAAGCCTAAGCAGGGAGATTGAGGAAATAGAACAAACGTTGAAGCGATCATATGAGTCTGAGGAAATGGAATTGGAACAGAAAGCTATACAAGAGATAAGGAAAAATCCGAAATATTTTTTCACATACGCAAAATCAAAATCCAAAACCTCGACCAGTATTGGACCGTTAATTACAAATGAAGGTACGTACACAGAGGACAACAAAGAGATTAGTGAAATTCTAAGAAGCCAGTATGAGGCTATGTTTAGCACACCAATAAACAACATGAAAGTTGATGACCCAGACAGCTTCTTTATGAATGACATTCAAGCTGCAGATAATATAACGGATATTACCACAAACTCGGAAGACTTTGAAAGAGAAATTGATAATATGCCTATGCACTCGGCTCCTGGGCCTGACTCATGGAATTCAATATTCATAAAGAAATGTAAAGTACCAGTAGCGAGAGCACTCAGCGTAATATGGAGAAAGAGCCTGGATACAGGGGAGATACCAGCAGCACTTAAATCTGCAGATATAGCTCCGTTGCACAAGGGGGGGAGTAAAGCCTTGGCAAAAAATTATAGGCCAGTTGCACTAACATCACACATAATAAAAGTGTTTGAAAGAGTGATTAGGAATCAAATTTCTAGTTTTATGGAAAACAATGAATTGCACAATCCAGGACAACATGGATTTAGAGCGGGAAGATCCTGTCTGTCACAGTTACTCAACCACTATGACAAAATCACAGAAGCCCTAGAAGAAAAGCAAAATGCAGATGTTGTATACACAGACTTTGCAAAGGCGTTCGACAAATGTGACCATGGGGTGATAGCTCACAAAATGAGGTCAATGGGAATAACTGGAAAAGTAGGACGCTGGATACTCAATTTCCTGTCGAACAGAACACAAAGAGTAACAGTCAATCAGATAAAATCGAGTCCAAGCGATGTTAAAAGCTCTGTACCTCAAGGTACAGTCCTTGCACCGCTACTGTTCCTTATTCTCATATCTGATATAGACAAAAATACACGCCACAGCTTCGTGTCGTCCTTTGCAGATGACACAAAAATCAGCATGAAAATTACCTCTGCTGAAGACATTGAAAAACTACAAGCAGATGTCAACAAAGTTTTTGATTGGGCAGCAGAAAATAACATGATGTTTAACAGTGATAAATTTCAGGTACTCAGGTACGGCAAAAATGAGGATCTGAAACATAATACAGGGTACAAAACACAATCGAATCTTCCCATAGTAGGAAAACAGCATGTCAAGGATTTGGGAATAATGATGTCCGACGATCTAACGTTTAGGGAGCATAACCAAGCAAATATCGCGTCAGCCAGAAAAATGATCGGATGGATTACGAGAACTTTCAAATCCAGGGATCCCATCACAATGGTTGTACTCTTCAAGTCACTTGTGCTGTCCCGTCTCGAGTACTGCTCAGTACTCACTTCCCCCTTCAGAGCAGGAGAGATTGCTGAAATAGAGGGAATACAGAGAACATATACGGCACGCATAGACGAGATAAAACACCTAAATTATTGGGATCGTCTCAAAGCTCTCCAAATGTACTCTCTAGAAAGGAGACGAGAGAGATACCAAATAATATACACCTGGAAAATACTGGAGGGTCAGGTCCCAAATCTACACAGTAAAATAACAACGTACTGGAGTGAACGATATGGAAGAAAATGCAAGATTGAACCTGTGAAGAGCAGAGGTGTCATAGGCACAATCAGAGAGCACTGTATAAACATCAGGGGTCCGCGGTTGTTCAACGTCCTCCCAGCGAGCATAAGAAATATTGCCGGAACAACCGTGGACATCTTCAAGAGAAAACTGGACGGTTTTCTAAGAGAAGTTCCGGATCAGCCGGGCTGTGGTGGGTACGTGGCCCTGCGGGCCGCTCCAAGCAACAGCTTGGTGGACCAAACTCTCACAAGTCGAGCCTGGCCTCGGGCCGGGCTTGGGGAGTAGAAGAACTCCCAGAACCCCATCAACCAGGTATCAACCAGGTATCTCTCTCTCTCTCTCTCTCTCCCTCTCTCTCTCTCTCTCTCTCTCTCTCTCTCTCTCTCTCTCTCTCTCTCTCTCTCTCTCTCCCTCTCTCTCTCTCTCTCTCTCTCTCTCTCTCTCTCTCTCTCTCTCTCTCTCTCTCTCTCCCTCTCTCTCTCTCTCTCTCTCTCTCTCTCTCTGTGATTGACAGCAAAAGTTGTCGTTATAAAGTTATTACTAAACTTATTTAATGCAAAAGTAACGTAGTGAGGTTATTGTATTAAGAACTCTATTAAAGCTCACAAACACCTTATTCACTACCTGTTGAATATTTAGGAGCTCTATTAAACAACATCTTAAACAGACTCTGTGATTGGCTTTCAAGATTAAGACATGAATGGGTATACTGCGGAGCTTCTTACGGAGCAGTGCAGCTCTCCTGGTGGGCATTTTGGCCTGGGCCAGCCTTCTATATACATATATAGATATATAGATATATATAGATATATATAGATACAGCTAGGTATCATGGGAGACTTGAATCATGTCTCAGCTACACTTGAGTCACGGATACCAAATGAAAGAGAGGAAGCATTAGGTTTGCTACTTTCTTTTGTGGCATAATAAGTCTGCTGGCAATAAGAGAACTACCAGAAGGCTGGAAGACGGCCACTGTAGTACCGTGATACAGGGGAGACATGTGTATGTCACTGTACAACTGTGAAACTTCATACCATGCAAGGAATTGGAGAATATGGTGAGGTAGAAGGTGTTGGTGAGGATCGTGAGGGAGAAGGTGGAGGTGAGGATCGTGAGGAAGAAGGTAGAGGTGAGGGAGAAGATAGAGGTGAGGATCGTGAGGGAGAAGGTAGAGGTGAGGATCGTGAGGAAGAAGGTAGAGGTGAGGAAGAAGATAGAGGTGAGGATCGTGAGGGAGAAGGTAGAGGTGAGGATCGTGAGGAAGAAGGCAGAGGTGAGGAAGAAGGTAGAGGTGAGGATCGTGAGGAAGAAGGTAGAGGTGAGGGAGAAGATAGAGGTGAGGATCGTGAGGGAGAAGGTAGAGGTGAGGATCGTGAGGAAGAAGATAGAGGTGAGGATCGTGAGGGAGAAGGTAGAGGTGAGGATCGTGAGGAAGAAGGTAGAGGTGAGGATCGTGAGGGAGAAGGTAGAGGTGAGGATCGTGAGGGAGAAGGTAGAGGTGAGGATCGTGAGGGAGAAGATAGAGGTGAGGATCGTGAGGGAGAAGGTAGAGGTGAGGAAGAAGATAGAGGTGAGGATCGTGAGGGAGAAGGTAGAGGTGAGGAAGAAGATAGAGGTGAGGATCGTGAGGGAGAAGGTAGAGGTGAGGATCGTGAGGAAGAAGGTAGAGGTGAGGATCGTGAGGGAGAAGGTAGAGGTGAGGATCGTGAGGGAGAAGGTAGAGGTGAGGATCGTGAGGAAGAAGGTAGAGGTGAGGAAGAAGATAGAGGTGAGGATCGTGAGGGAGAAGATAGAGGTGAGGATCGTGAGGGAGAAGGTAGAGGTGAGGATCGTGAGGAAGAAGGTAGAGGTGAGGAAGAAGGCAGAGGTGAGGATCGTGAGGGAGAAGGTAGAGGTGAGGATCGTGAGGGAGAAGGTAGAGGTGAGGAAGAAGGCAGAGGTGAGGATCGTGAGGGAGAAGATAGAGGTGAGGATCGTGAGGGAGAAGGTAGAGGTGAGGATCGTGAGGGAGAAGGTAGAGGTGAGGATCGTGAGGGAGAAGGTAGAGGTGAGGAAGAAGGCAGAGGTGAGGATCGTGAGGGAGAAGGTAGAGGTGAGGATCGTGAGGAAGAAGGTAGAGGTGAGGATCGTGAGGGAGAAGGTAGAGGTGAGGATCGTGAGGAAGAAGGTAGAGGTGAGGATCGTGAGGGAGAAGGTGGAGGTGAGGATCGTGAGGAAGAAGGTAGAGGTGAGGAAGAAGGTAGAGGTGAGGATCGTGAGGGAGAAGGTAGAGGTGAGGATCGTGAGGAAGAAGGTAGAGGTGAGGAAGAAGGCAGAGGTGAGGATCGTGAGGAAGAAGGCAGAGGTGAGGATCGTGAGGGAGAAGATAGAGGTGAGGATCGTGAGGGAGAAGGTAGAGGTGAGGATCGTGAGGGAGAAGGTAGAGGTGAGGAAGAAGGTAGAGGTGAGGATCGTGAGGGAGAAGGTAGAGGTGAGGATCGTGAGGGAGAAGGTAGAGGTGAGGAAGAAGGTAGAGGTGAGGATCGTGAGGGAGAAGGTAGAGGTGAGGATCGTGAGGAAGAAGGTAGAGGTGAGGATCGTGAGGGAGAAGGTAGAGGTGAGGATCGTGAGGGAGAAGGTAGAGGTGAGGATCGTGAGGAAGAAGGTAGAGGTGAGGAAGAAGATAGAGGTGAGGATCGTGAGGGAGAAGATAGAGGTGAGGATCGTGAGGGAGAAGGTAGAGGTGAGGATCGTGAGGAAGAAGGTAGAGGTGAGGAAGAAGGCAGAGGTGAGGATCGTGAGGAAGAGTCCTTCTCTCATCAAGAGACGAGAGAGTAACTTACCATCAGCACCAACTCACGACAGTAAATCTTACCTCACAATCCTCATACAATTCGATGAAGCGTATTTCCTCATATTTAAACACTGAAATAGAGAAATGTGATTTTAATATGCAAAATATCAATCTGTTAATTAGTGAGTTATTGATTAACACAAAACTGGATTAGTTTAACATGTTTAATAAAGTGTATACGTAATGAATAACAGTGAGTTATAAGCAACCATTACTGAGTGGATGTTTGTCTTGCACGAGGATATCATGCACTGATATCTTGCAAGACGATTTCTGTTGCATTGCTTTCAGGATTAGCGGGATTACACTAAATTTCACTTCTACGGATATCTGGATTAGTTGGATTACACTGTATTTGTATCCCATTGTCATCCGGATTAACGAGATTGCACAGTATTTCCATTATAATGTCATCCGGATTACACTGTATAGCAGTATTTAATGATAATTATTACGTTTTCTTTTCCTTTCAGCAACTACATCATCCAAACTTAATTAATCTCATTGAAGTGTTCAGAAGGAAAAGAAAACTGCATCTGGTCTTCGAGTTCTGTGAGCGAACCGTCCTTAACGAACTGGAGAGTAACCCTAAAGGGTAAGTATATATATATATATATATATATATATATATATATATATATATATATATATATATATATATATATATATATATATGTATATATATATACATATATATATATATATATATATATATATATATATATATATATATATATATATATATATATATATATATATATATATATGTCGTACCTAGTAGCCAGAACGCACTTCTCAGCCTACTATGCAAGGCCCGATTTGCCTAATAAGCCAAGTTTTCATGAATTAATGTTTTTTCGACTACCTAACCTACCTAACCTACCTAACCTAACCTAACCTAACTTTTTCGGCTACCTAACCTAACCTAACCTATAGAGATAGGTTAGGTTAGGTTAGGTAGGGTTGGTTAGGTTCGGTCATATATCTACGTTAATTTTATCTCCAATAAAAAAAAATTGACCTCATACATAATGATATGGGTAGCTTTATCATTTCATAAGAAAAAAATTAGAGAAAATATGATAATTCAGGAAAACTTGGCTTATTAGGCAAATCGGGCCTTGCATAGTAGGCTGAGAAGTGCGTTCTGGCTACTAGGTACGACATATATATATATATATATATATATATATATATATATATATATATATATATATATATATATATATATATATATATATATATATATATATAGAGAGAGAGAGAGAGAGAGAGAGAGAGAGAGAGAGAGAGAGAGAGAGAGAGAGAGAGAGACACCTCAGGGACCTGAGGTGTCTCTTCACCCTCCAGATGGTAGAATATATTTGAGCATAATGGAAAATATTAAAAAGAAAATTAATAATAGTCACGATGCTGTTGTGTTTAATGACATGTGTGAATACATATATTCTGTACTCCATCAGTACAATAACGAACTTGCTTTTCTATGTCAACTTTACAATTTTCCCTGCGGCTGCCATACGGAAAGAGTGTACTGTATATCCTCTCCAGTTATTGCCTCACAAAATATAGCAAAGTATTCGGAATTTCATTATTTTTTGTGTATTCATCACAGGTTGCCAGATGAGAAGGTGAAGAGTATTATATACCAACTGGTTCAAGCCATCGGTTACTGCCATAAGCACAACTGTATACACAGGGACGTCAAGCCTGAGAACATCCTCATTACCAAGAGCGGAGTGGTTAAACTCTGTGACTTTGGCTTCGCCAGGATGTTAAGTGAGTTCAGCCTCCAATTTATCCACCCCCGGAGATATATATATGATTTGTTTACAGTGTAAGGTAGTATCATTGCTACACCAGCCACCGGTTGGAATCTGCCATAATCACATCATTATTGCATGGTACAACGATAAACTGAGAAATAATTGTATATTACAAAACATGAGAGGGTTTTAATAACTAATAAAATATTATTTTTAAATAATGCAAAAAGGAGCTTTATTTTGATGGCCGTCGTAAAATCTCAAACTAAAATATTTTTGCGTTCTAACGTGACAAAGGAAATGATGAGCACTCATGTCATAGGTGTAAGAACACTCATGTCATAGGTGTAAGAGCACTCATGTCATAGGTGTAAGAGCACTCATGTCATAGGTGTAAGAGCATTCATGTCATAGGTGTAAGAGCACTCATGTCATAGGTGTAAGAGCACTCATGTCATAGGTGTAAGAGCACTTATGTCATAGGTGTAAGAGCACTCCGTCTGTAACTGACTTGGCTCATAGACATGACTCACGCCACCTCACTCAAGTGACCTGAGTCAGCTGACGTGACCCACGGGACCTGAGTCACCTGACGTGACCCACGGGACCTGAGTCACCTGACGTGACCCAAGTGACCTGAGTCACCTGACGTGACTTAACGGATCTGAGTCAGGTCAGCTGACCTGGCTTAACTCATCTAATCAGCTGATCTGACATAAATGTAGAAAAGGATTTAATACATAAAAATCTTCTAACCTTCTCAAAATCTTTTCTTCCATAACATATTGCAAATTAAAAAATATTGTGTATACATCATCACCTCAAATGTAACAACTTACAAGCATTAAATATATTTTTAATTTTTATTGGTATTAATTTATTTACTAGTAATTATTTATTTCGTGTTAGTTTATAAATTTATTTAACTGTATTTTAATAATTTTTCATAGTTTCTGGTTATCTTATTGAGTTCTTGTGTGACAATCCGTATACCGTCTTGACAGATCCGGGAGTTAATGGTCGCCTTACCTCACCTTATTGTCGTTCTTGTGTGACAATCCGTATACCGTCTTGACAGATCCGGGAGACAACCTGACTGACTACGTCGCCACCAGGTGGTACCGCGCCCCGGAGCTCCTGGTGGGGGACACCCAGTACGGGACGCCGGTCGACGTCTGGGCCATTGGCTGTGTGTTCGCCGAACTGGCGAAGGGCGAGGCGCTCTGGCCTGGCAAGTCTGATGTGGATCAACTCTACCTAATTAGAAAATCACTAGGTAACGCCGTTTTTATACGATACATTTTATATATATATTTTTTTAGCACGTGTTTTGTGTAATTAACGAAGTGTAATTACCTAGGTGTGGTTACAGGATGAGAGCTACGCTCGTGGTGTCCCGTCTTCCCAGTACTCTTTGTCGTTTAACGCTTTGAAACTAATGACGGTTTTGGCCTCTACTACCTCGTGTGTGTGTGTGTGTGTGTGTGTGAATCTATCTCCCACAGGTTTTTTAATGTGTACTTGATCTAAATTATTATACAATATGTTCATTTATTCAGGCCTAATGAGTTTCATATGAGAATCAATAATAAAAATCATTAAAGTACAGGTCCTCGGAATAACATTTAAATAATAGCTGACACTGTTGCAAAAACAAAAAGTTTAATCCACAGATTGGAATGGATTTTGGTTTGCATAAATTTGCAATGTTGATGATATATTACCTATTAATTATTTTGTATCTAATTGAAATTGTAAATGAAGGGTTAATGTGTGATGAAGAGCAGGTGGGAGATGATATGATGATGATGGTGAAGGTGAACATGATGCTAATCATGGTGATGACTATGCTAGTGATGATGTTGATGGAGATGACAGGTGATATTGATAATAATATTACTGATCTTTATAGTGCGATTTAGTGTGGATTATATAATGAATGATTTTCTTCATAAATATATTACAAATATATTATCCCTTACTCCCTTGCAAGCATATACACCCCTCATTAAACCGCCAGTTAAACCACCTCATTAAACCACCCCATTAAACCACCCCATTAAAGTGAAAAGTGGGATAGTGTTAAGCCTTATGTACAGTTTATTCATGATATTCAGCTGGTTTAAACCATTATAGTTAATACTTAAATTATTGGTTCTGAAATATATAGAGATTATTATATAAATAATAATTATTATGGGATAATAACCAAAATCAGATTATACTTCAGGAGTAAAAGGTTCTATGTCGTGCTCTTTGTTTATATTTAAATATAATTTAAATTGTTTAGCTTCTTTAAATGTAACTTTTCTACCAGGTGATCTTCTTCCGGACCACATGAGGATATTCAAGGATAACGAGTTTTTCCGGGGCTTGAATATACCTGAACCAGACACATTAGAATCTATCGAGGCCAAAATGCAAAAGTCATTCTCTCGAGAAGGCTTGGACCTTCTTAAGGTACTGTAATGAGTCATTCAGGAAATTCTGTTCGATTTCAGAACTTTTTTTTATTATGATGTTACACGTCTACTTGTATTGTAACTTGTTGGATATAATGTAACCTACTTTGTGATGTATAAATATGAAGGAGAGACAGACACAGGTAACTTGCGCATCTTCCCAGCTTAGCACACTCGGAGTGCTGAGAGGGACAGACACAGACAGACATAGACAGACCGACCCAGGCAATGCCGGGTACTCCCCCTCCCATAGGTAATCTTGGCCTTTAAAAGAAAGTGTCAATATGTCTGTCCCAAGGTTGGAGGCCAGACGCCTATAGTTAGCGTCACACAATGTTCCATGGTGAGTTATGATTGTACATGGAATGTTATAGGTAAGTCGGGGTCGACCTGCTTGTCGCTCCTTAACCAGAATTAGCTTCTTTTGCGACAAGCAACGACTCTTATGAAGTAAAATGCGGGTTTGGTATTCCCAAGAGTTTTCCACCAGTTTTCAACTGAGCGGCATGTAGGTTCTATAGAAATAATATTTGCACAAAGTCTGTCAGTGTCAGGCTAAACAACTGGCTGACCTCCACACAAGCAGAACTAGCAGCATTACATTTAGCAACCAGCACATTAAAAAATATTGGAGGAGGAATAATATTCTGCGATTCAAAGTCTGCTCTTCAAGCAATCGAAAACTTCTCTTGGAAGATCGACAGCAAGAACCTCATACTCCCAATTATAAATGACCTAATTGATGCACAGAGTAAAGGGTCTCGAATTTCCTTTGTATGGATACCTTCACACATAAATATAACCCATCATAATGAGACAGACATTGCAGCCAAATTAGCGTGTAACAAGTTTGAAGTTGAATTAGATCTAGGTATCCCTATCTCTGCTGTCAAAACTGTATTGGTCCAAACATTCAGATCTGATAGGAAAGAACTTACTGACTCCCAACGACCTGAAAGTACTAGTATAAAAAGCTATGATTTGTTCAGATCTGAAACCTACATCTATGGACAGCACAAAACGTCCACTAGACTGTGCGACACAGTGGTTGCAAGGATCAGGTTGGGTTACCGTTACCTGTGGCAGGTGGCTGCAGGTGACGGGTCTCCCAATCCTGAGCACTCCAGTTGCAAACTCTGTGAGCAGGAACTACGGCATGATCTCCCGCACTACATCACTGAATGCCCAATTATTAGACCTTTCAGACCAGTTGGCATGAGGTACCTGGAGCTTTGCAATTACTTTATTCACTCTCGTATTCTTGAAGATATCCTCACAGTATACCCAAAATTTGCCAGTGCAGGCTATTAAACACATGACTCTGTATGACTAACCATCCTGCGAGATGGGGACTTGTATTACCACTGCTACCTTATTCAATCTTGTGTTGTTGATATCCTCAAAATGCATCCGGAGTCTGCCAGTGCAGACCGCTTATCACATGTCTCTGTATGACTAACCATCCTGTGTGATGGGGATTTTATAGCATCACCTAGTTAGCTTTTTTGACACACTGTACTCCACTTCATATAGTCTAGGGCAGCTGCACTAATGCACATGTACCTAATATGTTAATAAAAAAAAAAAAAAAAAAAATTAACCCAACCCTTGATGCCTCCCCCATACCCCTCTCATTTCCCAGTTCCCTCCCCCCCCCCCTCTTCCCCTTTAAGCCATACAACTTAACCACAACATTGTTACAATGTTGTATCAAAATGACAACCACAACTTATCAGGGGTATGGAGGGGAGTTGGGAGAGGTTCCTTTATATCTACAATGAAACTTGGTTAATAGAACCAACCTGATATTCACTTACCATCGAACAGAGGTCCCCAAACACTCCATGACAGAATGAACAGCCGACGTCGGCAGCCACACTCCCGCTACCATCGGTCGACCAGCAATGAACACTGGAGTGCTTGCAATTATTTAGGAGATCACCCTGGTTAAGCGTCTGGTTCTGGGAGAGGGGTTCAGCGTCACCTGTATTCAGGTGTACGGCTCATACTGCCTAGTTGTCATGTGTACACACCCGCTCTTGAGCCGCCGTGACTCCCCGCACTCTCCTTACTTTGGGATGATCTCTCAATCCCCCTTAGTTATAGTCCACTATCACCCAAGTTATAGCCCTCTCTCTCTCTCTCTCTCTCTCTCTCTCTCTCTCTCTCTCTCTCTCTCTCTCTCTCTCTCTCTCTCTCTCTCTCTCTCTCTCTGTCTCTCTCTCTGTCTCTCTCTCTCTCTCTCTCTCTCTCTTTCTCTCTCTCTCTCTCTCTCTCTCTCTCTCTCTCTCTCTCTCTCTCTCTCTCTCTCTCTCTCTCTCTCTGTCTGTCTCTCTGTCTCTCTCTCTCTCTCTCTCTCTCTCTCTCTCTCTCTCTCTCTCTCTCTCTCTCTCTCTCTCTCTCTAGCCAGGAAGCCTCACCAGGACAAGAGCAATAACCAGCTAACAAACAAAATATTAAATACATTTAAAAATACACAATACGCATAAAGGAAATGATTATAAAACAATACTATCACCTCTTTGGCTACTACCAACTGATAACATTCTAATGTCACCTTATGTCTACAACCTATAGCTACACCAGGCTGCTGCTTGAACTTCAGTCCAGAGACTTCTGCTTCCTTCACTGCTTTAGGCTGCATAACATGACACATATAATATTCATATATTTCCTACTCCACAAAGGCATCAATCTCTCACCTTGCACTGCGCCTTTCACGCCAAAAACACAATCAAGCACTCCCTTAGATATCGAGGTCCTTATGATCCTCTATTCCGTTAATCAAGGTCCCCTACTCCAATCATCATCTGGGTCCTCAAAATATGTAAGGCACACCTGCAGCACCACCAATCAGTTGCAATGAAGTCCTCTTTAAATGTCAGTGACGCTCAAACACAAACACAAGATCAAACACTGGTAACCACTAAAACAACTCTTATATTAGCTTACCACAGAATTCTCTGGCACAAGGACACTCAGGTCCTGGTCCTCAACAACGGTGCCCCACACAGGCTGTCCACAAAATCGCTATAGGACTGCCTCACAAGGCTTCTTCTAGTCCTGACTTGATTACTTTAAGTCGTACAACAGGCTTCACACATCAACGCCTGCTTGGTTCCCTCCTCTTGAAGGAGCACACAGTTAGGGCGTTCCTCCTCTGCCAAGAGCTTAACATAATACAACCCTCTCTCACGACTTCTGCTGCTCAAGTAAGGTCAAGACGTCCCGCGACCCTCACATCATGTCAGCAAAGTATCGACATCTCATTTCATGTCACTTATTTACATGCTTATCCTTTGCTCATACTTTTAAACTATTCACTGGCATTTATCATGTATTTAGTATATATTCATATATCTATATTTCTTCTGATCTCTCAATCAGGTCCGGTAGGCGGAATAACTCTCAGACAGGTAGACTCGTTCTTCAGGCTACCTGGAGTCATAACAGTTGTCACAAAGTTGTATCAAAATAACAACAGTAAAATAACGGTGTGTGTTTACTGGGCGTCTATACTGCATGTTCTAAAAGATTGAGAAAACAAGAGGGAGAGAACAGAAGGGAAGAAGAGAGAATGTGTGAGAACAAGAATGGGAGAGAGAGAGAGAGAGAGAGAGAGAGAGAGAGAGAGAGAGAGAGAGAGAGAGAGAGAGAGAGAGAGAGAGAGAGAGAGAGAGAGAGAGACCCCGGCACTGCTAGGTACCCAATGTGGTTTTGCATAAACAGTTGTACATGTATAATTAACCTAATTTACCAAATCTAAATTTATTATTCATTAATACAATTAAAAGGTAATTATAAAACCTTAATAGTGATCATCATAATTATGCATTATATATCACAAGACAATGCCCATCATGACATGATAATGAATACATGAAAAATAGAATGCCAGCAAAATTTATTGTTTAAATTAAGCAACATTAATAGACACATTATTACAGAAAGAGAAGACATGGCGGTAATCTAAAGCACTCAAGTTGGGATGTGTGGGAGGTTTTTTAGTTAATAAATATTAATAATAATAATTGTGTCGGGGGACAGGCACCCAGAGTGTAGAATAAAAATAATCGTCATGATCATTGTATTTGCTAAAACATTGGTTGATTTTACTGATATTGATTCTTACTTGATGTGATATTTTTGAAGAGCGAAGAACAATGTCCAGGAACATCCAGGTGTTTTGGTTTGCAGTTAAAAGTATAATATTTAGGCAATATTTTGAGTAGGCTTTGTCAATAAAATCTAACTACTGAACAATGAGTTATAAACAAATCAAGGCAGCTAATATATCAAATTTGAGGGTCCAGCCACTACATAAAAAAAAATTACCTTACCAAAAACGTTGGAATCAAAGCAACCTCCTCAACCTATCGACGACGATGCACAGAAAAGGTTAATATTACGGTGTTTAAAGTTTTACAAATGTAATGCATTTTTAACGGATTGGTCGATTCAGTTAAAAATGTGAGGTAAAGGTGAGAGAATGGGTGGGAGGGTAGACTTAACATTACAGCTCTCGCAGTCAGCTGATGTGTGTGTGTAGTATGTTGCTACTTGCTCTTGCAAGAGTGCTGTGGGACGTGTTGCACGTGTCAACATGTGGCCATTAGTACTTATAGTTAGTTTATGTTGCTACATAGTCTTCCCGGCATGGTGCCTTCTTTTGGTAATTAATTACTAATGCCTAATTTGAGAATTTAACTCGACTTGTATCTCTCGCTGCCTCGAGATCTATCTCACTCTGCCTCGAGATCTATCTCACTCTGACTCGAGATCTATCTCACACTAATTTGAGATCTGTCGCACTCTGATGCTGTCTCATTGGGAAACAATTCTTTCAGAAATGTTTAGATCGAGACCCAGCTAAGAGATGGACCTGCGATCAGCTGCTGGGACACGACTACTTCAAGGGCTTCACCTACAAACTACCAGAAGAAGATCAGCTGGAGCACGACAGATTAAAGGTCAGAGCATAATTTACAATCACCTCTTAGCCAGACTTACGTACTTTACTTCATTCGTGCGTTTGGCTGTGATGTTGTGCTCAGTTATGCCGGATTTGCAATATGCCCACTGTCTCTGAAGGAGGTGGGGTGTGAAAAGTGTCCTCTTTCTTTGGGATAAGTTTCTTAAGCTAGATTTTGAACTCTTTTGGCACAACTGTAGCACTGCTTGGGGTCTGGCACTGCATGGGGTCCGGCTCAAGTTGAGGGTCGAACATGGGATGGGATCTTCCACAGAGTTGGGGTCATAGATAATATTACAAACTTTAAGGTTCTAAACCAGTGGCTATGAAACAGAACCAGATATAACCCAGTAATTGGTGCCATTGAAAGGGATTATGAAATTCATGTGTTGTAGACCTTTGATCTACAACATTTGAATTTCATGTCTATTGTAGACCTACACATATGAATATGGATTCTGTTCCCCTTTTCAGTTTTTTTAATTTCTCACAATTGTGTTCTTTTGCTTTGTTATAACACTATAATTTAAAACATGAACAATAGTTATAGTGCATGCTATGCATGCATGACAAATTATTATAATAATATATATATAGCCCTTCGTCACTTAATGTTTAAATATCTGAAATTGTTTCATCTGTGTTTCCTGTCCAGCTTGGAGCTCCTATAGTTTGTCGTGTTTTTGAATGATCTGTCATATGGGTAATGAAGCAGTTGATTTGATAATTGCACTAATCACAATATGAAAGTCTTCTGCTGCTTCTGTGTTTAACACATCAGAAGCTGCATTTCAAAATATGATACTTACCATACTACTTTATTCAGCAGGTTTCACATCTTAAGGCTCTGGATATGTGTTCTATTAGAATATATAAATTCCTAAGTTCCTACTTTCTAAGTCCCTACTTTAGTTCACTCCTTTCATTCATCTTTTGGGTAGGCAGTGTTCTCATGGTGAGAGAGGATATCGTGAATATTATTCACGATATTATTATGATATTATTCACCTATATTAAGCTTATCATGCCATTCTAACACTATTGTAAATGGCTCAATTGTGGTAACTGTTGTGACAGATGTCGCCTTCGAAAAAAAATTTGTATTATTTGATTCTGAGAACAAATTACCACAAAAACAGAAGTTTTTACAATAAACTTTTTTGACAAATGAGGAGTTATTATTGTTTGTTAGTTGAAATTTCATTGGTTAACATGTTCCTTGTTATCATTAAAGACTCAGAAGAACAAATAGAGTATACATTATTTTTCATTTTAACATTTCATAAAACTTTTATAACATCTTTTGTAGGACCTTAAGTAATAAATCTGATAAATAACCCAACTAACGCTTATGAGAGTCATGACGTTTCAGTCTGTCCTGGACCCCTTAGTTATCAAGTCACAACCTATCTTACCAGGTCCAGGATGGCTGAAATGCTGCCACTTTCCTCCCTTTTTCACATGTGTTGGGTATTTATTTCCATCCAAGTTATTGTGATTTATTCACTATTATAATCCTAATAAAGGTATGCATGCATTTGTTTTGAAGACTTTGCAGAAATAATAGAAATATAATTTTAACATTGTTAACGTCAAGCAATGGTTTTACTTCCTTGCAGAACCCGAGTGTATCTGGATCAATGTTGCTTCCTCAGTTAGCCAGCACTCCTGTAGGCGCAGGATCCGTCTCAACTTCTTCCTCGCCTGAAATACGTCAACCAGTTCTTCGCGGCGCACGGAACTTCGATCACCTTCCTACCATCTGACAAAATGGCCTCGGAGTCCATCGCCCGCCTGTATTACCACCAAATATGGTGCCCTCACCTACCCCTCCCCCAGGCCATGCCTCGAAGGTTCCAAATGGCACAGGTCCTCGAAGGGCTTCGAAGTCGACAGTAAGTCCTGCTGCTGGGAGTCGACAGCCACCGCCTGTTTTAGACAAGGGTGATTTGTACTCCATGTTGTATCGCAAGTATAACTCCTCTTAGCTCTACCAATTTAAATTTGTATAGTCTGCACTAAGGACTAAACACCCATTATGTTCAGTCTATGAGCCAAAGATCACCATGTGTTAGACAAATTGCTTCTCATGATAACAGTAGGCAAAATGGGGAACTATAAACTACAAAATAAAACACTTAGAATTGTGTAAACACTATTTACAATATTAGGATGCCATTAGTTAGTCACCATTATTTGATGATAAGTTACAAATATTTTATTGTTATCATTTGTGTACATAAACTTTGCTGTTAAAATCTGTGATCTGAGGGCGTGTTCGCTTCTCATAGCTTAGGGAAGTACCTGTACCTAAACTATCCATTACTTCATTCTAGTTTATATATATATATATATATATATATATATATATATATATATATATATATATATATATATATATATATATATATATATATATATATAAACATCTACCTAATAGCCAGAGCTCCAGAGCTGCCTAACAAGCTTAATTTTCTTAAATATCTAACTTTAACAAACGTTCTCTTCCAAAATTATAGTTTTCATTATAATATACATACAGTACTAAGATATTTTTTTAATATGAACAAAACTTACTACGAAATCTGACCTAACCTAAATATGCTAATTATTTATCAGTATTACCTAACAGGTAAAACCCAGACCTAATTAAGTTAGAAATTCATGTTGTCAATGCAATATTTTAATATTATTAATAATAAACAATTTGTGAAGGAAGAATGTTTAAAATATGGAAAATCACTCTGGCTTTTGGACAAAACAGGTCTTGCCTACTACGTCTCGTAATGCATATCTGGCTATTACGTACAACATGTAAGAAGTGATGATAAAAACTCCTAGATCCAAAAATCACAGCTGAAGTAGGCCTCTCTTTCAAACTAAAATATTCAAAATTTCAATTGTGTTTTTTGGACCTGTAAGCCAGGTTATGACATTGACCAGTGCGCCATTGTGCTTTTGCTCCGATATATATATATATATATATATATATATATATATATATATATATATATATATATATATATATATATATATATATATATATATATATATATATATATATAAGTATATAAGTATGTATGTGCATATGCATGTGACCTGTATGTATATCTAAGTATGTGTGTGTATATTTGTATGTATGTTCAGTACATATTTACCTGAATTTATCTGAAGGTCACATTCTCTAGTGGCCTCAACGTGGGTAGTAAGATTGTGGCAATTTACATTATATTCCAAATTATAACTTTCAACTTATTGAAGTATGCTATTTGGTTATAATTTGTCAATGATTTTAATTTAAAATGTTAATGAATTTTGACGTCAAATGATGTAACAATACTGTATTAATTAGATTATTAATGGTCAGATATATATAATGTATCATTATTTTCCACCATATATATAATTATTTGTATATATACTGTATAATGATATAATTACTGTATATGTATATAATTATACACAATTAAACATAATTATATAATTATATAAATCAAAAGGTTTTGGCTTGATGTGACTTACCCTTGTTTTACAAATACATTAATACAAGATTATTTTTTCTAAATAAAACACATGGTTCCTGTATCCTCTTACAAAATTCTACTGTATCCCACAAGATACAATGTCTAAGCAATACTTTTTTTTTATTTTATTTTAGTGCGTGATCCGTTCTCTCTGAGAACATTATGTAAAATAATGATTTTTTTTTTGTTTAATTGATTGGCTGTTACCATGAAGGACCTGTCCAACCTGTTCAGAAATCATTGATGAAAAGGGATGTAATGACAATTACAGGTACAAAATGAGAACGTCACTGACGGTACAGTGGGTGGATGTCAGAGACCCAGATGCTTCAATAGGTGGAGAAGAAGATGGTAAGACACTTAAACAAAATATCTGTACGCTAAGGAAAATAATAATTTTCTCAATGTACACTAATGAAATACAAATTTTGTCCAGCCTTCTTTTGATATATAGTTTTAACTGCTGAAATTTTGAGTCAATTTTTTGTTTTATTTAAATGTATTACGAATGGTAAAAGAACGACTGAACTGTACAATTTGTAAGATAGTGATTTATTTAGTGATTGTTAAATAGTCACTAAATATCCTAAAATCTGCTTTAAAGGAAGATCTACGAGTGTATGGAGCACTTTATATAGATAACTCACTCAAGTGGCACTCGAGCAGATGTTACTAAATTGCTTTGTGTTTGTGTGTGTGTGTATCTTAAGTTATGTATCAATTTCAGGAATGTTATTTAGAATTTTCAGTCTCTGGAGGGTATTAAGGCCTAGCAAACTTCGGAGGGTTATTAAGGCCTATTAACCTCTTGAGGGTATTAAGGCCTAGCAACCTCTGGAGGGTTATTAAGGCATATCAACTTCAGAAAGATTATTAAGGCCTATCAACCTCTGGAGGGTTATTAAGGCATATCGACCTCTGAAAGGTTATTGAGGTCGTCACAAGAACCTGCTGAACAGTCAATAAGTGTACGTTTCAGTCCTGAACTGTGTCTAGGTGAAAGTAAACTTTGTGTGTATACACCAACGAGTTGAGTAGACCTCACTGTGTACATATATCCCTTGCTGCTAAATAATATTTATTACAGTAGATATATATCTATACATATACTTATAATTTTATACATATTATGTACGTATTGACAGAGACTAGTTATATAGGAATCTATTGCAGCAAACTTCCACACTGTGTATTTTTCTAGTTTACAGCTTAACATTTATGGTAATTAATTTTGTTAATAAAGATACTGATAATAATTAATTACTTAATTGAAGGAAGTCATTTATGATACATTTATTTTGGCTGTTATTTATAATTTATGTGTTTGTATTCAAGAGTGTGTGTGTGTGTGTGTAAATATGTGTAGAAAATAAATACTTAATTAGCAATTTTCAGTGTTATAATTACAACCTGAAAAACGTAGTGATAAAATTGCAGTTTGCCAAGAGCATACCTGGAGGGGGTTTCAGGAGTTATGCAACTCCCCGAGCAGGGCTTGGGGCCTGGCTCGAAGTTTGTAATATCTGTCTAATGCCTATGTATTAATGCAATATTAATACAATATTAATTCAAGATGCTCGATATGCATCACACATAGCACACTCATCCCACATACTCAACACACTCAACACTCAATACACAACACAAGGGGGGGGGATCAGCTGCAACATTGCAGCCAAGTAACAACATAGACAGGTCTTATGAACCATCATCTTCCTTACAGTCTGTGAAACAATGTGATCCCAGTTGCTACTTTTAAAAACTTAAATTCAGTATTTATGTACTTCCACCTGCAAATATAACTATCAGCATCTTATGATTTTAAACAATTTATCCATTAAGTTATTTATCATATACAGTATTATGCTGCTGTCATGGACAGCAAGCCTGTAATATGGACTTATCAAGGTCCCTCTCGAGCAAGGGTTCTTAACCAGAGGGGTATCCATATTCCTTGGGGTGATTGGCACAAATACTGGTTGAAGGGGTTATGGGGGCATTGGGGTAAACTATACAGGTGTGGGGATGTATTGGGTAATCCACTGGGGTCTGTAAACGTAAAAACGTTAAGAATCCTTGCTCTAGAGTCTAGGGCAAATACTTTCCTTTCCCAGGATGCAAACTGCAACAGTTAATTCCCGGGTACCAATTTTACTAATAGATGAACAAAAGCATTAGGTGAATGGAAACTTGCCTAACCGTTACTGTCCTGTCCGGTGACTGAACCCTGGACCATCGGCTGTGAGGCGAAGACGTAGCCCACTGTGCTACAGGACCTCCAATGAAGCAGCTTCACGGGGGAAAGTGGATGATATTTTCTCTGTCTGGGGACCAAGGTCGCGCGGGCGAATCCACTAAGACGTGCACGGGTCCAGTACGTCCCCAAGCTTGTAAACACGAGCTCTAAAATAATGTTGGGATCAATTAGTTAACCGATTGTACATAATTAACGTATCCGGATGGTTATTGTAGGAGTTAAAATGATTACTATGTTCTTAAGCATACAAACATGTTAGGATGTCGCCATATAGACACTTTCCCCACTTTCACCTGGTGAAAGGAAATGTGGGTTAGTGGTTCAGAGCAGCTCACTTTCCCTCAGCCGATGGTAGACTGTAAACTAGGGCAGTCTCCCCCTTCATGGGAAGTGTGGCAAGCGGCGGCCCTCAGTACAGAGAACGCCAACGGTGAAACGAGAGACTGGAACACATGCAGGTTGGAAAGTCAGATCTCTGCACCTCCGTATAGGGAAAGCACACGGCCAGACGGGGCATTGGAGCACGTGACGGGAGAAAGTAGGTTCTCTGCATCGCTCAAGTGGGTGACAGCGATCTGGAAACTTGGGGTCCAGGCTTTATCTAGGATCCAGTGGTAAGATCACTTGGCAGTAGAACAGTCACTTTCCCCGACAAGTCTGACCGCTAAGTATGCGTTCTCGGGAGACGTGACTTTGGAGAGAAAGGAGGAAGGGAATTGTCAGGGGGGGGGGGGCGGAAGCGCCAAGCCATTACGACTATATAGCACCGGGAAGGGGGTCAGGATAATGATTTGGGATGGGAGGCGAGGAATGGTGCCCAACCACTTGGACAGTCGGGGATTGAACGCCGACCTGCATAAAGCGAGACCGTTGCTCTACCGTCCAGCCCAAGTGGGTGGACGACGTTGGAGAGTCATTCCTCTAGATGTCTGCCTACTACAACAGCTTCTACCACCTTGACAGATATTGCAACTTTACACTTGTGGTTATACTGATAACACTTCACAGTAATGTTCAGGGCTAAAGTCTAATTGCTGGCTTGTTAGTAGGTTCTATCATCCTCTGGAGGGTTATTAAGGTCTTTCAACTTCTGGAGAGTTATTTTATGTCTATCAACCCCTAGAGAATTTTTAAGGTCTTGCAACCCCTGGAAAGGTCTATCAACCACTGAAGGGTTGATAATGTCTATCAACCTCTGGAGGGCTATTAAGGTCTATTAACCTCTGGAGGGTTATTAAGGCCTAACAACCTCTGGAGGGTTATTCAGGTCTATCAACCTCTGGAGAGTTTTTAAGGTCTATCCTCTGGAGGGTTATATTAAGGCCTCTCAACCTCTGAAGGGTTATTAAGATCTATCAACCTTTCAAGGGTTATTAAGGTCTATCAACTTATCAAGGGTTATTAAAGTCTATCAAGCTCTGGAGGGTTATTAAGGTCAATAAACCTCTGGAGGGTTATATTAAGGTCTATCAACCTCTGGGGAGTTTTTAAGGTCTCTCAACCTCTGGAGGGTTATTAAGGTCTATTAATAACGAAACGTTGTGTTAGTGGCTCTACAAGAATATAAAAACATCAATGCTATGTACTCTCATAAACCTAATGTACCTTCTTGTGTGTATATATATATATATATATATATATATATATATATATATATATATATATATATATGTCGTACCTAGTAGCCAGAACTCACTTCTCAGCCTACTATTCAAGGCCCAATTTGCCTAATAAGCCAAGTTTTCCTGAATTAATATATTTACTAAAACTTTTTTCTTATGAAATGATAAAGCAACCCTTTTCTCTATGTATGAGGTCAATTTTTTTTATTGGAGTTAAAATTAACGTAGATATATGACCGAACCTAACCAACCCTACCTAACCTAACCTAACCTATATTTATAGGTAAGGTTAGGTTAGGTAGCCAAAAAAAGCTAGGTTAGGTTAGGTTAGGTAGGTTAGGTAGACGAAAAAACATTAATTCATGAAAACTTGGCTTATTAGGCAAATCGGGCCTTGAATAGTAGGCTGAGAAGTGCGTTCTGGCTATTAGGTACGACATATATATATATATATATATATATATGTTGTACCTAGTAGCCAGAACGTCGTACTCGGCCTGCTATGCAAGGCCCGATTTGCCTAATGAGCCAAGTTTTCCTGAATTAATATATTTTCTCTAATTTTTTTCTTATGAAATGATAAAGCTACGCATTTCATTATGTATGAGGTCAATTTTTTTTTATTGGAGTTAAAATTAACGTAGATATATGACCGAACCTAACCAACCCTACCTAACCTAACCTAACCTATCTTTATAGGTTAGGTTCGGTTAGGTAGCCGAAAAAGTTAGGTTAGGTTAGGTTAGGTAGGTTAGATAGTCGAAAAACAATTAATTCATGAAAACTTGGCTTATTAGGCAAATCGGGCCTTGCATAGTAGGCTGAGAATTGCGTTCTGGCTACTAGGTACGACATATATATATATATATATATATATATATATATATATATATATATATATATATATATATATATATATATATATATATATATATATATATATATATATATATATATATATATATATATATATATATATATATATATATAGCCTGAGAGATTCAGCAGGAATACACGATCCTGCTTTCACTGAATGTTCAAATCAGTGGGATGTTCTTGCAGCCCCAGAAACCATTATAGAGCCAACAAAACAACACAAACAGTCCGGCTGGGACCACCCTCTAGTGGAAAAAGTAGCTGATGCCATGCTAAGCGTCGCAACATCAGACAAGGAGAAAGCCCGCCTCAGAGCAGTGCGTGCCCCCCATGCAGGAGACTTCCTCCTGGCAGTACCCATGTCTGCAATGGGCACGCGCCTAGATCCAGAATCCCTTCGTGTAGCAGTGGCCCTCCGCCTTGGTGCCCCAATTCACACTGAATACAAGTGTATTTGCAACAGGGTGGAAGCAGACCAATACGGACTGCATGGGTTGCATTGCGGAAGCACAAAGGGCTGGCATGCAAGACACAGCGAGGTCAATGACATCATCAAGAGAAGCCTCGTCTCAGCTGGGTGCCCAGCGGAGAGAGAACCTCGCATCCTAGGGGTCCAAAACCCGGATTTCCCAGCACTTCGCCCTGATGGCATCACCATATACTCATGGAAGGAGGGTAGACAGTTGGTGTGGGACTACACATGTGTATCCACCCTGGCCGACACCTATGTACACTTCGGAGCTGATCAAGCAGGTGGGGCGGCCAACCACAGGGAAACAGCAAAATCACTCAAGTACAGGCGACTGGAAGGTCAATACCTCTTTGTTCCCATAGCGTCTGAGACGCATGGCCCCTGGGGCAAGAGTGCCTTGGGATTTCTCAAGGAATTGGGGTCCAAGCTCATTGACGTCACCAGAGACCCAAGGGCTTCCAGTTTTTTATTTCAGCGTCTCAGTGTGGCGATCCAGAGGGGAAATGCTTGCTGCGTCCTCGGTTCCTGTCCAGAAGCGCAGGAGCTTCAAGAGATCCATAACCTTTAGGCATTTGTCTTGTATGTTTTGTAACCTTTAAATACACAATAAAGGAAAAAAAAAAAGGGAAGGGGGTGGTAGGAGAAAAGCACACAGAAACTGTATTGGAGGGGACCCACATTCCCTCCAATGCGTTATGTGTGGTTTCCTTCCCTATTAAAAAAAAAAAAAAAAAAAAAAAATATATATATATATATATATATATATATATATATATATATATATATATATATATATATATATATATATATATATATATATATATATATATATATATATATATATATATATATATTGACCTCTGAAGGGTTTTTAATGCTATCGACCTCTAGATTGTTATTAAGGCCACCACAATAGCCTATGGCCAACCAGCTGGTACACATTAGCCCTTTATACCGGTGTCCTTTATACACCGAGACACTAGGTACCTCTTAGCCTTGTAACTTATTAAACTAATTAATTATAATTATCCACTGTTGTAAGTCTGTTAATATTACCTTTCTTTGTATACAAAATAATATAATAATTTTGGTTAACTTTGTCAATTATAAATTCGCAACTATTTCATGCGTTTAAAATTTGTTTTTACTAATGCAAACAGTCGTTCATTTAAGAATAAAGAATTTCAGTATTAATAGTTGGTCTTCATCAGTTCACCCAAGATTTCCTGACCAGTATGTTCATAGAAAATAGTTTTACTATAACTTTACAGAAAACGACAAATTTTTAGTAGAAGAGGTACACTTTTATATAAAGTAAAACGTGAAATGATTCCAATAGTTTATTTTATTTATTTATTTATTTATATATATACAAGAAGGTACATTGGGTTTGTGAGAATACATTGGATAGTACAGTATTTACACTCTTGTAAAGCCACTAGTACGCGTAGCGTTTCGGGCAGTCTCACCTGAGTTTTCCTGACGGCTACCATCTCTCTAGTGGCCTCGACAAGAATAGAAATCCGTCGGCTTTCAAAGGTTTCCATTTTCCTGATAACTTTTTTTCGGATTGATTTCGAAATACAATAATGTCTTGGCATTTACTGCTTCAGCCGGTAGGCGGCTTCATGAGTTTATAACCCTATGGGGTGAAAAAAGTATCTCCAGTTGTTTTTTCTGTCCTATATTGTGACATGTTGAGGTAGAAGCAGTTGCCCGTCGTATGTGTTGCATGTGGTCTTTTAAAAAAAGTAGTCTGAATGATTTAATATCCTCCAACTTGTTCAGTATTTTCAGTTTCGATGAGATCCGCCCTGTCATGCCTGGTCTGTAGAACAGAGTTAGTCTTGTGGCCCTCAACCGTTCCTGAGGTGAGAGTCGAATTAGTTCAGGGATGATTTTTGTCGCCCGGTGTTGAACTTTTGTCTGAAGCAGATATGTCCTCCTGAAGATAAGGTCCCCTTGCCTGAATACAGTAGTCTAGATGGGGGCGCACCAGAGATCTGTAGAGTTGAATAACCACTTTTTTTTCCTTGAAGTCAAAAGTTTATTAGACTGTTCCAGGGGGGGGGGTTCGCTGGCCCTTTTTATTTTGTACTGCAGCTCCCACTTGTGCAACTTTCAGTGAATGATTAATCATACTCCTAGGTCATTTTCTTCTTCAATTTGCAGCATGGTAGTGTTGAGGAGTTAATAGTTGTGATGTATTTTGCTATGCCTTATATACAAGGATTGTATTTTCCATATTAAAGAGCATTTACTAGTCTTCCGACCATTTATGGAGTTTATGTATATCTCTTTATGAGGTCTTAATATAATTTTCGCTTCTTACTTTTCCATAGATCTTAATGTCATCTGCGAATTTGATAATGTAGTTTGTAATAATCTCATTTATATCATTTGACAAATAGGGATGACCCTAAGATGGAACCTTGCGGTACCCCAACTATTACATTTCTGCAGGGAGATTAGTTTCCATTTTTTTTTAAGATGACCTCTGCTCTCCCTGTTTTAACCATTGTTAAATCCATTCTAGTATTTTAACCTTTATTCCATGAGCTTGTAATCTCCTTACCAGTCTCTCGTGCGATACCTTATAAAAAGCTTGAGAAAAGTCCCTGTATAGTATGTCTACTGCTGGAAGTCCTTTGTTTGAATAACCGGTAACCGTCTCAAGACATGTGAGTAGGTTACTAATGCAGGATTTATTTTTAACTAAACGACTTTGCGTTGATTTTACTTGGTTTTTGGTTGAGAAGGTGAATGATTCCCTCCCATAGGATTCTCCCCATAAGGTTACAGATATGTGAGGTAAGGCTGATCCTGTGAGCTTGTAGTAATAGTACATTTGTATTCTAGTATCATTACTTGATACAGGTCATAAATTCAAATAATTTCCTAACGCAGAGTAGTTTTGAACAGCTGCTTTCCAACCAAGCGGAACAACCCCTCCCCCACAAAGTGGATCCACCTTCACCAAGTGGAACTTTCCCCACCAAATGGAGCCACTCCACCAGGTGAAACAACCCCATCAAGAGAAGCAGCCCTCACCAAGTGGAACCACCCCATTAAGAGAAATCACCGTCATGAAGTGAACCACCTCCACGAATTGGACCTACCCGCCCAGCCAAGTGGAGCCACCCCAGCCAAGTGGAGCTACCCAAGCAAAGTGGAGCCACCCAAGCAAAGTGGAGCCACCCCAGCCAAGTGGAGCCACCCCGGCCAAGTGGAGCCACCCCAGCCAAGTGGAGCCACCCCAGCCAAGTGGAGCCACCCTAGCCAAGTGGAGCCACCCCAGCCAAGTGGAGCCACCCAAGCAAAGTGGAGCCACCCCAGCCAAGTGGAGCCACCCCAGCCAAGTGGAGCCACCCCGGCCAAGTGGAGCCACCCCGGCCAAGTGGAGCCACCCCGGCCAAGTAGAGGAGTGTGTCCCACCTGGCCCACCACTTGGCCCACCGCCTGAACTGTGCTGCCTCACCTTCCTCTGCCACATAACTCTCCAATACCAACTTCACAGATATCTAACAGATCCAGGAGTTGTCTTGGCTGCCTCGTGCCTACCTGGTGTGGGTGGTGGGCCTCGACAACTGTCCTCCAGTACACTGCACATAACATTTCAAGCCCAAGTGCGTATCCTCACCTACGCTCTGCTGGGATCACAGGACTCATTAACTCGGCAAAATATTCCTCGAATCTCTTGATATGGATGTCAGGTATGTCAAGCCTATTTATGTATTATTATCTAGGCGATTGTGCCTCAATTTCCATTCAAATGAAGATTGATGTTCTGGTGAAGATAGCTATAAAGATGAATCGTCCTCTGGAACCCCTCCCCCCCCCCTTCGATATTCTCACATGATTCTCAATTGGAATTAGCAAATCGTGAGAACTCTGATTTTGAAGTCGTTCAGCTTGTCAACATCCGGCCGCCGTTTCATCCGGGGCCGGACTGTCAGGTCACCGCCCCCCCCCCCTGATCATCCACAATTATGTTTCCTATGAAACATGTCCACTTATTTCGTCCCTCGTACTATTTCTCTCTGCCTGTGAAGGCAAGCTGTGATACTCCTATATAATGATCAATTCCTATGTAATGTCGATCATGTACTTTTGTTATAAATTATACTCGTCATTGTTGGGTCAGGATATTAATCGTTTTAGTCCGTGGCATTATACTTTCAGCTCCGGCAAACTACGACGTCGTCTGTTTGATTGATGGAGGTTTGTGTGGCCGTGGGAAGCTTCTCTAGCTTGGTGGCCTCTCGTGGCCTCAGTGGTAAGGACTCTGTACTCTACCGTGCTCTTGATTACACGGGCCTCTACGAGCTACAGGGGTACTCTTAGACTACACTGTACTCTAGGACTAAGACTAAAAAGTATGTTGGGGGTAGATTAACAAGTACTCCAGACAACAAGGGTACTCTTGGACTTGTCTTTAGGGTACTTTAGAGTACACATTACTGTAGACTGTGTCCCGCAGACAGTGTGCTCAACATGTACACTGTCCTCTCTGACAGTATCCTCCAGACACTGTACCCTCAGACACTGTACCCCCCAGACACTGTACCCCCAGACACTGTGCCCTCAGACACTGTACCCTCAGACACTGTACCCCCCAGACACTGTACCTTCAGACACTGTACCCCCAGACACTGTGCCCTCAGACACTGTACCCTCAGACACTGTACCTTCAGACACTGTACCCCCAGACACTGTACCCCCAGACACTGTACCCTCAGACACTGTATCCTCAGACACTGTACCCCCAGACACTGTACCCTCAGACACTGTACCCTCAGACACTGTACCCTCAGACACTGTGCCCTCAGACACTGTACCCTCAGACACTGTACCCCCAGACACTGTACCCTCAGACACTGTGCCCTCAGACACTGTACCCTCAGACACTGTACCCCCAGACACTGTACCCTCAGACACTGTGCCCTCAGACACTGTACCCTCAGACACTGTACCTTCAGACACTGTACCCTCAGACACCGTACCCCCAGACACCGTACCCCCAGACACTGTACCCCCAGACACTGTACCCCCAGACACTGTACCTCAGACACTCTACCCCCAGACACTGTACCCTCAGACACTGTACCCCCAGACACTGTACCCTCAGACACCGTACCCCCAGACACTGTACCCCAGACACCGTACCCCCAGACACCGTACCCCCAGACACTGTACCCCCAGACACTCTACCCTCAGAAACTGTACCCTCAGACAGGGGGGGGGGGCCCCATCACCACCTAGTCCCCCCCCCTATTACCACTAACACCTCCGTGTCCATTATTAACGATGCTTTTAAAAAGGACTGTTTTGTTGCAGTTGGAAGTGCCGGAAGGGCCAAGTGGTGTTCTCCTCCAACATACTCCAACTTGCACAAGTTGCAAAAAGCGTTCTTGATGTTCTGCAAGTCCTCGCGAATTATTTAAGCTACAAGAAAATTGACTTAGTTCCTGACTCCCTGTTAACGAGGACATGTTATTGTTTGGGTATTGACACGTAGGGTTAGTCTGCGTGGTTCACTGTCCTCGTTTGGTGTCTCGTTGCTCCTCGTTCGTCCTCATCCGTCCTCGCCAGTCCTCGTCCGTCCTCGCCCGTCCTCGCCCGTCCTCGTCCGTCCTCGTCCGTTCTTGTCTCTTCAGTATGTCAGGAAAGGATTGATTATTTAGCCAAATATTTATTGTTTAAATGACCAGTTGGAGATCAGGGGGGGGGGGAGTGTGGAGGGGTGTGGAGGTGTGGTGTGGAGGTGTGGTGGGGAGGTGGGTGTAGTGGCGTGGTGCTTGGTGTGGAGTGGGGGTGTTGTATTCACTGAGTTGTATTCATCTAGTTGTGCTTGCGGGGGTTGGGCTCTACTCTTTGAGCTTCTCAACTGTCAATAAATCATCAGTTACTAACTACTACCTAATTTTTGTTTTCACCAACACACACCTAGGAAGCACCCCGTAAAAGCTGTCTAACACCAAGTACCTGTTTACTGCTAGGTAACAGGTGCGTCAGGGTGAAAGAAACTCTGCCTATTTTGTTTCTGCCATTACCGGGTGGAACGAACCCGGAACCTAGGATTACGAGTCCAGAGCGCTGACTACTCAACTATCAGGCCCCCCATATAGTTGTGGTATTGGGGTTGTGGGAGAGTGGTGAAGTGTGGGGCGGGGGGGGGTGAAGGTGTCACTGTGGACAGCTGTCACAGCCATCACTTGTCACAGATGAGCAGCTTCCCATGAGCAGGTGTTTGTACAAGTGCTGTTGACTGTGCACCTGTCGAGTCACTGCAGCAACATCGTTTTCCTGCGATGCTTGTTCAACCAACCTGTTATGTCCAGTTTCCGGCATGAAGATTTCACATTATCCCTCATGTTCATTTCAGATAAAAAAAAGATAAACAAATTTAACACATTTTATAAGCATCTTATATATATATATATATATATATATATATATATATATATATATATATATATATATATATATATATATATATATATATATATATATATAAAGATAATGTTGGGACTGGTCTTGAGCCGTGAGCCTGGAGTGAGGATGACGCGCGCGTCACTCCCGCGCTGTAAGGGTTGACGGATGCAAAATTAATTTCCAGCGGAGCGACTTGCGACATGGTGGCATTTTCCAGGATTTCGAGCGGGGGCGGCGGTAGGGTTGGATGGCTGGTGGAGGCTTCCTATCACCCGACCCAGCGCCCTGTTAGCAGATAAACTGGATTTCCAACGCCTGGGAGGAAAATGGTGTTTGTTGTGATAAGTTTGGTAGTCGAAGTGTTTGTTTGGTGGTTGATGCGTTTGTGGCAGCTCGCTTTACTGCATACAAACATTGACGGTATGGCTAAGATGACGCTGGTTAAGCACAGCACAACGTATCCATTACCTACAACTATATTGCTTTTGAATTTGCTAATTCGAGAAGATAACTTTGGCCTTTGTGTACTCTTAATTACAGCTTTGATTATTTCAGTTGGTCTTGAATCTAATGTATACATGTTTACCTATTTCTAATTACTTTTTTGTGTTTGCAGAGTCTGAGTTGCAGGTTATGGACCGCGCTTCTCAACCTTCAGTAAACTAGATAAGTTAATCCTTTAGGCTCTGGGTTCTCTTGTACCCATTTTTGAATCCATGTATATAAATCACCGCCACTGTCGTGTTCTATAGATGTATATATATTATAAATATTCTAAAGGCACCTCCTCTGGCTGGCAGGAGGACCCATAGCATCGGAGAAAAGCACACACAATGCATTAATTCATTGTTATATCATGTAATTCGTATCAAATTCTGTTGTTCTACCCCACCTTGGAATAGTGGTTCATATTTGCCAGTTTTAGTACCATTTCCTGGTATTATAAGATGATAGAGAGAGAGAGAGAGAGAGAGAGAGAGAGAGAGAGAGAGAGAGAGAGAGAGAGAGAGAGAGAGAGAGAGAGAGAGAGAGAGACAGAGAGAGAGAGAGAGAGAGAGAGAGGGAGAGGGGGGGGGGGGAGGGAGACAGAGAAAGAGAGTTAAGCAAACGAACACTTATGAACCTGTCATAAGAGATACTCTGTTCGGGGTTGGATGAGTCTTGTTTGTGGGAGGGAGGTGGGAGTGGGCGGGGGCTGTGGGAGTGGGCGGGGGCTGGGATGGGTCTGGGGAAAGAGTATGAGTTAGGAGAGAAGGAGGAGAGAAAGGAGTCAAGAAAGGACGGAAAAGAGAGCTCTGGAGGAAGGGGAATGTGGGGGCGGGACAGGAGGTTAAATGGATGGTTTGGGACGGGGTGGAAAAGGGGCAGACATTTCTTATAGTTTCGTTCTCTCTTCCTTTACACACACTCTTTCTCTCTCTCTCTCTCTCTCTCTCTCTCTCTCTCTCTCTCTCTCTCTCTCTCTCTCTCTCTCTCTCTCTCTCTCTCTCTCTCTCTCTCTCTCTCTCACACACACACACACACACACACATTCCCCCTCTCCTGCACAATCCACTTCTAATGAAGCAAGAAATCCCTTCTGTGTTTTGATTACCGCATTAACCATCAAAATTGATTAATTTCCTTCCATGATAAAGCCAAGGGAGTGAACCCATCACACATAAAGCCCCACAACCACCCGAAAACATTCTTTAAAAAAAAATAAGAATTTGTACCATAGATAGTGGAAAGAAAGTCAGTTTTGGGGAGGTTCTCAATGCAGGCGTAGATTACCTGTCAGTCCTGCCGCCGCGGTGACGCTCTCTTGATTATTTTGCTTCCCTTAAAAGCTTCTAGACAGCATTTTGCGATGAAGAGAAAATCTGAAAAGGATCCCAAGTAACTTGACTTGGGAGTTAGGTGATGTTAGGGAAGGGAGGTGGTGATGGTGATGGTGAGGAGGAGAGGGTGATGGTGAGGTTGGAGGACGGTGGAGGTTGTGCTGGTGAGGAAGGGGGGGGGGGGGATGATGGTGAGGTTGGAGGAGGAGGTGATGGTGTTGGGGAGGGTGATGTAGAGCCAGCAGCCTCCCCTCCCCCCCCCCCCCACACACAAAACATCCCCAACACCACCCACCGGGCCACATCCCCTGGGTGGGGGTGGGTGGGGGGTGATGTGATGTGCTCGGTAACTTGTCATTTTAAAACTGTCAGCCATTCACAGGTAAGAAATTGACTCCATCTTAACTTATAGTCTTCCACTTCTCCTGGGATATTTATACTCAATCCATCACACACTCACCATGTGTGTTCATCTCCCTCACACACTCACCATGTGTGTTCATCTCCCTCACACACTCACCATGTCTGTTCATCTCCCTCACACATTCACCATGTCTGTTCATCTCCCTCACACACTCACCATGTCTGTTCATCTCCCTCACACACTCACCATGTCTGTTCATCTCCCTCACACACTCACCATGTGTGTTCATCTCCCTCACACACTCACCATGTGTGTTCATCTCCCTCACACACTCACCATGTGTGTTCATCTCCCTCACACACTCACCATGTGTGTTCATCTCCCTCACACACTCACCATGTGTGTTCATCTCCCTCACACACTCACCATGTCTGTTCATCTCCCTCACACACTCACCATGTCTGTTCATCTCCCTCACACACTCACCATGTCTGTTCATCTCCCTCACACACTCACCATGTCTGTTCATCTCCCTCACACACTCACCATGTGTGTTCATCTCCCTCACACACTCACCATGGCTGTTCATCTCCCTCACACACTCACGAGAAAGTACTCACTGCCTCAGAGTAGTTTTCATTCAACTAACTGCTCCATTCCTACTGTCATCCGGCTCTTTAAATGCTTACTCATATTCATCTTTTCATTCATAACCTCTCTTAAGAAATAGTGAAAAACACACAAATATTCTAATCAAATTGACCAGATCTTTGTTGTTGACACACCTGAGGGGGGGGAGGGGGCATGGGGGGGGGGGGCAGGGGGGGGGGCAGGGGGGGGGCAGGGGGGGGCAGGGGGGCAGGAGGGGGATGCTACGAGCATCGAACTGGCGACGGGAATGTTGTGAAGTGTACCTTTCACGGACCTGGGACATGAGGCCAAGGAGCTGGGATATGAGACCAAGGTGCTGGGATATGAGACCAAGGTGCTGGGATATGAGACCAAGGAGCTGGGATATGAGACCAAGAAGCTAGGATATGAGACCAAGGAGCTGGGATATGAGACCAAGGTGCTGGGATATGAGACCAAGGAGCTGGGATATGAGACCAAGAAGCTAGGATATGAGACCAAGGAGCTGGGATATGAGACCAAGAAGCTGGGATATGAGCCCAAGGAGCTGGGATATAATGACGGGGAGTGAAGGAACGATGCACACCCCCCCCCCACAACACTTGGACAACAACCTCAACATAACCGCCTCAAGAAGAAGAAGAAGAAGAAGAAGAAGATAACCCCATCAATAACACCCTAGTCATTACCCCCTGACGATCACCTGTTTGATCGTTAAGAAGGATGACATTTCCCCCCCCCCCCTCCCTCCCCGAGGAGTCAGTAGTGGAGTTCCACTTGTTGTACAACGTGTTAAATACTGAAAAAATACAAAATAATAATCAGCAATAATTCACTACACCCACACGCGCTCTCGACAACACAATTCGAGAGTCTCGCACTGTGATAACGGTGATTAGGAAACAATTTGAGTAAAATAGTGGTTTTAAATTATCCTGTCAAAAGGAATAAGAATTCATAGCTCTGGGATTAAAAGGAGACGGGTAAGGGTGCGTAAATCATAAGCCAATTACCCAGGATTGTGTTCACAGGACATTACGGGTGAAAATTCTCTGTATTCTTATGGTAATTTTGTCCATGTTTGTGCCATGGCTTACGTGACTGGCGTGTTATCTACATTTATTATACATATATATATATATATATATATATATATATATATATATATATATATATATATATATATATATATATATATATATGTGTGTGTGTGTGTGTGTGTGTGTGTGGGGGAAAAATAGCTGATGCCATGCTCAGCGCCGCAACATCAGACAAGGAGAAAGCCCGTCTCAGAGCAGTGAGTGCCCCCCATGCAGGAGACTTCCTCCTGGCAGTACCCATATAAGCAATGGGCACGCGTCTAGATCTAGAATCCCTTCGTGTAGCAGTGGCCCTCCGCCTTGGTGCCCCAATTCACACTGAATACAAGTGTATTTGCCAAAGGGTGGAAGCAGACCAATATGGACTGCATGGGTTGCATTGTGGAAGCACAAAGGGCTGGCATGCAAGACACAAAGAGGTCAATGACATCATCAAGAGAAGCCTTGTCTCAGCTCAATGCCCAGCGGAAGAGAGCCTCGCATCCTAGGGGTCCAAAACCCGGATTTAACCACACTTCGCCCTGATGGCATCACCATATACTCATGGAAGGGCGGTAGACAGTTGGTGTGGGACTACACATGTGTATCCATCCTGGCTGACACCTATGTACACCTTGGAGCTGATCAAGCAGGTGGGGCGGCCAACCACAGGGAAATAGCAAAATCAGCCAAATACAGGCGTCTGGAAGCTCGATACACCTTTGTTCCCATAGCGTCTGAGACGCATGGCCCCTGGGGTAAGAGTGCCTTGGGATTTCTCAAGGAATTGGGCTCCAAGCTCACTGACGTCACCAGAGACCCCAAGAGCTGCCAGTTTTCTGTTTCAGCGCCTCAGTGTGTAAATCCAGAGGGGAAACTCCTGCTGCATCCTCGGTTCCTGTCCGGAAGCGGAGGAGCTTAAAGAGATCCATAACCTTTAAGCACTATTTGTATCAACCAATGTATATCTTGTAACCTTTAAATATATAATAAAGCAAAAAAAAAATAAAAAGGAAGGGGTGGTAGGAGAAAAGCACACAGAAACTGTATTGGAGGGGACTTAAACATTCCTTCTAATGCGTTATGTGTGGTTACCTCCGAGGCTAAGGGTCCCCTTCTTCCAGCCAGAGGTGGTACACCCTTCCCTATGTTTTATATATATATATATATATATATATATATATATATATATATATATATATATATATATATATATATATATATATGTATATTTATATACTGTATAAATGACAAAACACGAAACAATGGGTCTAAATTGGATACTAGAACATAAGAATGGAAGTAACTGCAGAGAGCCTATTGGCCCATACTTCTTCTTGATGCTTCTATATTGGTTCGGAGTCTTGAAGTAGGTAGAATATAGTTGTGCATTAATTGGCTGTTGATTGCTGGTGTTGACTTTTTGATGTGTAGTGCCTCGCAGATGTCGAGCCTCCTGCTATCGCTGTATCTATCGATGATTTCTGTAAGTTAATTGTTTGTTAAGATTTCTCTGGTGATGGTCTGGTTGTGAGATGAGATTATATGTTCCTTGATGGAGCCCTGTTGGACGTAGAATCACTGTTTATCAACGTACCTGTGGATGAAACAATCGGGATGATAGCAGACAGAGTGTATCGTGATCCGGCTTGTACTCCTCTTGACATACCAGAAAACATACTTAGGAAACTACTCCAAGCTTGTACTAAAGAGGCACCCTTCCTGAGTCCAGATCGGCACATGTATAAGCAAGTAGATGGGGTCGCCATGGGTTCTCCCCTAGGTGTCCTGTTTGCGAACTTCTATATGGGTACCATCGATCAGAGGGTCTTAGTTGACATTGACTTGAAATCCGCCATACACTGCAGGTATTTGACGACATTTTTACACAGGTACCTGATGGCAGGCGTCTGCAGGAGCTGAAGGAGGCATTTGAGCGGAATTCTGTGTTGCGTTTCACTTAAGAGATGGAGAAGGATGGGGCGCTGCCCTTTCTAGATGTAACAGTCATGGAAAGGAGCGGAGGTTTCCACTCTGCAGTCTACACTAAGGAAACAAACATAGGAATATGCCTCAATGCCAATAGTGACTGCCCAGACAGGTACAAGAGGAGTGTTATCAACGCTTACGTCGACCGTGCTCTCAGCCACTGCTCAAGATGGAAGCGAGTCGACGAAGAACTCTGTAGGGTAAGGCAGATCCTAGTCAACAACGGCTTCTCTAATGGTTTTGTTGAAGACATCATAAAAAGAAAGGTGAAACGCCATGCAACCTCAGAAGAGTCAACTAACACATATGTGCCTCGATGAAACTAGGGGTAAAAATTCCCTACTATGGGGTAAGGGTGCCTCAAAAAACTAGAGGGGTAAGGCTTACCATGAGGTATGGGTTTCGTACGATCTCAGCCAACAGGAGTCAGAAATCGTCTGCTATTGTCCCTATCTGGGAAAAGAGAGAGAGAGAGAGAGAGAGAGAGAGAGAGAGAGAGAGAGAGAGAGAGAGAGAGAGAGAGTGAGTGAGTGAGTGAGTGTGTGTGTGTGTGTGTGTGTGTGTGTGTGTGTGTGTGTGTGTGTGTGTGTGTGTGTGTGTGTGTGTGTGTGTGTGTGTGTGTGAGGGGGGGGAGGTAGGGAGACTGAGAGACAAACGCAGATACAGTCTTTATAACTATCACATCCTATGTAAAAACGTGTTTCTCCAGTTTCCTCCTGAAAAAAATATTACGTTAAATAGCTAAGTTTTTTGGGTGGTGAAATTCAGATATCATAGTGAGGTGTTCATTATACCTTACTGTGATAACACATTAATTAAGCAGGAACAACCAAGTTATACCAGAGGTAAACAAAACAGAAAACGAGACGTTGGATTTTTATTGCGCGTAAAAGTCGGGAGTTAAGAGAGAAGGTGTCACTGTGGTGTCAGTTGGTGGTGTTGTCAAGTGGTAGACTTGTCAGGTGGTAGACTTGTCAGGTGGTAGACTTGCCAGGGTAGTATTGTTGTCAGTTCAAGCTAAGTCCTTTAGCTTGAACTCTCTACTCAGCTCTCTTAATTCTGGAATTAGACATGTTACAAGCCTCTGTACTTTTTCAAGTTTCTTTTTTGTTTCACGAGGCAAGGCTGCATTCTCTAGTATTGATCTCACATACGTTATGTAGATGGTCTTGAAGTGGTCCCTGATTATATCATTTGATGGTGCTGTAGATAACGATGCTGCAGGTGGTGGTGCTGCAGGTGGTGGTGCTGTAGGTGGTGGTGCTGCAGGTGGTGGTGCTGCAGGTGGTGGTGCTGCAGGTGGTGGTGCTGCAGGTGGTGGTGCTGCAGGTGGTGGTGCTGCAGGTGGTGGTGTTGCGGGTGGTGGTGCTGCAGGTGGTGGTGCTGCAGGTGGTGGTGCTGTAGGTGGTGGAGCTGCAGGTGGTGGTGTTGCGGGTGGTGGTGTTGCGGGTGGTGGTGCTGCAGGTGGTGGTGCTGCAGGTGATGGTGCTGTAGGTGGTGGTGCTGCAGGTGGTGGTGTTGCGGGTGGTGGTGCTGCAGGTGGTGGTGCTGCAGGTGGTGGTGCTGCAGGTGGTGGTGCTGCAGGTGGTGGAGCTGCAGGTGGTGGTGTTGCGGGTGGTGGTGCTGCAGGTGGTGGTGCTGCAGGTGGTGGTGCTGCAGGTGGTGGAGCTGAAGGTGGTGGTGTTGCGGGTGGTGGTGCTGTAGGTGGTGGTGCTGCAGGTGGTGGTGCTGTAGGTGGTGGAGCTGCAGGTGGTGGTGCTGCAGGTGGTGGTGCTGCAGGTGGTGGTGCTGTAGGTGGTGGAGCTGTAGGTGGTGGTGCTGCAGGTGGTGGTGCTGCAGGTGGTGGTGCTGCAGGTGGTGGTGCTGTAGGTGGTGGTGCTGCAGGTGGTGGTGCTGCAGGTGGTGGTGCTGCAGGTGGTGGTGCTGCAGGTGGTGGTGCTGTAGGTGGTGGAGCTGAAGGTGGTGGTGTTGCGGGTGGTGGTGGTGCTGCAGGTGGTGGTGCTGTAGGTGGTGGAGCTGAAGGTGGTGGTGTTGCGGGTGGTGGTGCTGGAAATACTTGTGGTAGTGCTAGAGATGAACGACTGGTGTCCTCAGAGGTTCTGGCGTCTCTGCCGGGGCGTCACGCCCTCATCAGGATCAGGTCCTCGGGTTTCACCATAAAAAAAGGAAGATAAATCCAGCCGCGAGCAAAGAGACGCCCGTCATTTGTCTTTTCCCGCCAAATGACAGGGAGATGACGCGCGCCAACTGTGGTCTTGGCCCGCGCCTCTGTCCCGCCTGACTTTGATATACCTCTTCCATTCATCCGTCCACGTCTCCCTGAACGAGAAAAATGGAAAAGAACGGCAGATAACAAGAAGATCAGAATCAGGCAGTCCCGTGAAAAATGGTGGTGAGTGGAGGGTGGAGTGTAGTGGGCGTAGAGACTGATGTAGCGGGTGGCGTCACCTAGAGGCTACTCTGTTTTTACGCACCGCCATCTTGTCACTTTCGGCGCGGGGAAAAACTAGTCCGCGCGTATTTATCGCGCTCGTTAGCGAAGGAAGCTGGCTGTTTAGCCTGTGATAATGAATGTGCTCGCGTGGAGGAGTTAAGATCAGATGTATGTATACAGTCAAGGTACCGCACGAACCTCAAGGTGACATGAGACAGAAACATGAACAGAGAAATCATTCCGGTTAGGACATTCCAGTTCCCTGACATGGGAATTGGGTACGCTAAAATGGACAGTGGGTGCCATGACTTGGAGAGTAGGTACGCTGACAAGGGACACTGGGTATCCTGACAAAGACAGTAGGTCTTAATCTTAACAAGGTCGCTAGATACTATAAAAACACTGGATATCTTAACAAGGAAACAGGGTACGCTAACAGTGAAGCAGGGTACCTTAACAAGGAAACAGGGGTACAGTAACAGTGAAGCAGGGTACCTTAACAATATAAGGGCCAACAGAATCAAGGTCATGTGAGGATGAACAACAAATCCTAGCGAGTGTCGACCGAGTCCTCGACTTCGGTACGAGTCGACTCACGTTGAGTTCATTAAACACGAGGCATCTGGAACACACATGAAACCTGAACTGATTTAGTGTCACATGTTTATCGCACCTCAGCGGAGAGCCGGACTGGTCTTGGTGCCTCACACGGGGCATCATATAATTACCAGAACATCACTGATATAACAACATTTGAACAAATATATACATTGAAGAGAAGAAATCAGAATTATATGCAAGATCAAATAGGTTAATAATTTGGATTTTAATTTTAGCACTGCAACAAAAATTTATGTAATGGTAAAATTCACTCTATTGCCAAATGCCTGAATAGCTTTCAAAGTAGAATATTTTGTTTGTATCTCTAATGGAGATTACATAAATTTATAATATAAATCTATTTACATATAAAATTTACAATAAAAGAATTAAGTTATCCCCAAAAGTACGTTTGTGCATCCCATACACAAATGTTCCCAACATTCAGAAAACAAAATATGTTATCAGTATAATAATATGACTAAGTGATATTCTGACACAGTACATCTTAGTTTTATCAGTGACGTAAAGAATCGAACAAATATTGAAAAACTAGTCTTGAATCCAACATTACTTACCAACAATTTCCAGGCCACATCATGGAAAAGTGTATGCTCAAATTCTACATGATCTGGAACCATCAATCTGAGACAACCACTCAACATTTTCACCAACACGTAAGCGTAGTGCGGTGCTGGGAACATACGGGGCTCACTTTAGCCCGTGCTACACGGACACTTCGTTCTGAGTAGCTATATATAACAACAACAACATTAGTTCCTCGCTAGCCAAGTATTTGATACCATCCCCTCAGTCCTGTACCACAGGTAGCCTCAGGCGTCAAACACACCAGCTTCCCTCATGCGCCTCTCTCCTTCCTCGCTGCTTGGTTCCAATACTTTCTTCTGTTTTCACTATTTACCTAAATATCCCTTATTTACTCACCGGGCTCTTATATTTCGCGACAATAGTAATGAAAATAAAATAGCATAATTTTCAAGCACTGCATTTTCGTTGTATATAATTTTATTACAACATTAGGACGATATTTATATAGTTTCCTAAGACTTCCAGTTACTAGGTGATGGTCACTTTGCGCATGCGCGGACGGGCTCTTAACACACGGCCGCCACTGGCGGCAATTTCCAACAGAGCGTAAGTGAAACGCTAATATTTCTACACTGTGTAGGGCAAGAATGTGCTACACTTGCAGATACCCATTCCTAAGAACAAGGACACTAGGGACTTTAACAACGGAACTGGATACCTTAACGAGGATACAGGGTACCATAACAAGGACACTGGGTACCACAACAAGGACACTGGGTACCACAACAAGGACACTGGATCCCACAACAAGGACACTTCACCCCACAACAAGGACACTGGGTACCACAACAAGGACACTTCACCCCACAACAAGGACACTGGGTACCACAACAAGGACACTGGGTACCACAACAAGGACACTTCACCCCACAACAAGGACACTGGGTACCACAACAAGGACACTGGGCACCACAACAAGGACACTGGGTACCACAACAAGGACACTGGGCACCACAACAAGGACACTGGGTACCACAACAAGGACACTGGGCACCACAACAAGAACACTGGGTACCACAACAAGGACACTGGGTACCACAACAAGGACACTGGGTACCACAACAAGGACACTGGGTACCACAACAAGGACACTGGGTACCACAACAAGGACACTGGGTACCACAACAAGGACACTGGGTACCACAACAAGGACACTGGTTACCACAACAAGGACACTGGGCACCACAACAAGGACACTGGGTACCACAACAAGGACACTGGGTACCACAACAAACACTGGGTACCACAACAAGGACACTTCACCCCACAACAAGGACACTGGGTACCACAACAAGGACACTTCACCCCACAACAAGGACACTGGGTACCACAACAAGGACACTTCACCCCACAACAAGGACACTGGGTACCACAACAAGGACACTGGGTACCACAACAAGGACACTGGGTACCACAACAAGGACACTGGGTACCACAACAAGGACACTGGGCACCACAACAAGAACACTGGGTACCACAACAAGGACACTGGGTACCACAACAAGGACACTGGGTACCACAACAAGGACACTGCCCTGGAAACACAAACCGAAACTGTCTCTATTTTCCGCTTGTTACAACTTGTAATAAAGTTGTTACATCTTGGCTTAACGTGTTTATGACGTATTAGAACGTTGTTACAACTTGTTATATTGGTTGTTATAACTGGTTAGAAGGTGTTGAAACTTGTTCGAACGTTGTACCAACGTCGTAGTTTCGGTGTGTGTTTGGCGGGTGGGTACCACAACAAGAACACTGGGTACCACAACAAGGACACTGGGTACCACAACAAGGACACTGGGTACCACAACAAGGACACTGGGTACCACAACAAGGACACTGGGTACCACAACAAGGACACTGGGTACCACAACAAGGACACTGGGTACCACAACAAGGACACTGGGTACCACAACAAGGACACTGGGTACCACAACAAGGACACTGGGTACCACAACAAGGACACTGGGTACCACAACAAGGACACTGGGTACCACAACAAGGACACTGGGTACCACAACAAGGACACTTCACCCCACAACAAGGACACTGGGTACCACAACAAGGACACTTCACCCCACAACAAGGACACTGGGTACCACAACAAGGACACTTCACCCCACAACAAGGACACTGGGTACCACAACAAGGACACTGGGTACCACAACAAGGACACTGGGTACCACAACAAGGACACTGGGTACCACAACAAGGACACTGGGTACCACAACAAGGACACTGGGTACCACAACAAGGACACTGGGTACCACAACAAGGACACTTCACCCCACAACAATGACACTGGGTACCACAACAAGGACACTGCACCCCACAATAAGGACACTGGGTTCCACAACAAGGACACTTCACCCCACAACAATGACACTGGGTACCACAACAAGGACACTGGGTACCACAACAAGGACACTGGGTACCACAACAAGGACACTTCACCCCACAACAAGGACACTGGGTACCACAACAAGGACACTTCACCCCACAACAAGGACACTGGGTACCACAACAAGGACACTGGGTACCACAACAAGGACACTGGGCACTGACTGGGCACACACACATCAGCACACACGCGTCCCGGGGCATCATTGGGCCAATCCGTCTCACTATATAAAGGTTAGCGAACACTGCCCACCTAATAACAGAGTAATCAAGGGAAAATTAGTCATTTATCTGCCATAAAAGCTATTTGGGAGAATATATACCCTCATGCTTCACTTTCCCTGTTCTTTCTCGCTGCGAAATTGTTGTTTATCGCCTCCCACCCGCCTCCGCCGCCCACTTCCGCCGCCCACCCTAACTGGGCCGCCCGTACCCGAGCTACGCCGCCCTCACAGACTCCGCCGCCCTTACCCCCCTTCGGGATCACCATAGCCCGTGCTACTTGGAACTTTTTGTTCCAGGTAGCGAATCTACAACCAAAACAATATTACCTCCTAGCTTCACCTGTTTCTGACATCTACTTCTACCTCTACCTCCCCATCTACTTCCTCTCGGAAGCTGTCTCAGTAGCGTGTGACACTGACAATAATGTGTGACAGTGAAGGTGATGTGTGACAGTGTCAACCTCAGAGTTACTTCCCCTAATGCTTCAGAGTTATTTATCGTGAAGACTCTGATAAACAGGAGCAGTAGCACCAGGGGCAGTAGCACCAGGGGCAGTAGCACCAGGGGCAGTAGCACCAGGGGCAGTAGCACCAGGGGCAGTAGCACCAGGGGCAGTAGCACCAGGGGCAGTAGCACCAGGGGCAGTAGCACCAGGGGCAGTAGCACCAGGAGCAGTAGAACCAGTGACAGTAGCACCATGTGTAGTAGCACCAGGGGCAGTAGCACCATGTGTAGTAGCACCAGGGGCAGTAGCACCAGGTGCAGTAGCACCAGGGGCAGTAGCACCAGGAGCAGTAGAACCAGGGACAGTAGCACCATGTGTAGTAGCACCAGGGGCAGTAGCACCAGGTGCAGTAGCACCAGGGGCAGTAGCACCAGGTGCAGTAGCACCAGGGGCAGTGGCTCAAGGGGCAGTAGCACCTGAAGTAGTAGCACCAGGGTCAGTAACACCAGGGGCAGTAGCACCTGGATGCAGTAGCACCAGGGTCAGTAGCACCAGCTACAGTAGCACCTGAAGTAGTAGCACCAGGGGCAGTAGCACCAGGGGCAGTAGCACCATGTGAAGTAGCACCAGGGGCAGTAGCACCAGGGGCAGCAGCACCAGGGGCAGTAGCGACAGGGGCAGTAGCACCAGGGGCAGTAGCACCAGGGGCAGTAGCACCAGGGGCAGTAGCACCATGTGAAGTAGCACCAGGAGCAGTAGTACCAGGGGCAGTAGCACCAGGGGCAGTAGCACCATGTGAAGTAGCACCAGGGGTAGTAGCACCAGGGGCAGCAGCACCAGGGGCAGTAGCGACAGGGGCAGTAGCACCAGGGGCAGTAGCACCAGGGGCAGTAGCACCAGGGGCAGTAGCACCAGGGGCAGTAGCACCAGGGGCAGTAGCGACAGGGGCAGTAGCACCAGGGGCAGTAGCACCAGGGGCAGTAGCACCAGGGGCAGTAGCACCAGGGGCAGTAGCACCATGTGAAGTAGCACCAGGGGCAGTAGCACCATGTGAAGTAGCAACAGGGGCAGTAGCACCAGGGGCAGTAGCACCAGGGGCAGTAGCACCAGGGGCAGTAGCACCAGGGGCAGTAGCACCAGGGGCAGTAGCACCAGGGGCAGTAGCGACAGGGGCAGTAGCACCAGGGGCAGTAGCACCAGGGGCAGTAGCACCAGGGGCAGTAGCACCATGTGAAGTAGCACCAGGGGCAGTAGCACCATGTGAAGTAGCACCAGGGGCAGTAGCACCAGGGGCAGTAGCACCAGGGGCAGTAGCACCAGGGGCAGTAGCACCAGGGGCAGTAGCACCAGGGGCAGTGGCACCAGGGGCAGTATCACCAGGGTCAGTAGCACCAGGAGCAGTAGCACCAGGAGCAGTAGCACCAGGAGCAGTAGCAGTACCAGGTTGTTATAAGACCAAGTTTAATTTCCTCATGTTTGCTGAAGGTACTATGTCACCTGTGTACTGAAGCTCTCAATAAACCCCAGAGACAGGGAACCTCCCAGAACTCAGAAAAAAAGGCAAGTGTAGTTCCGGTATGTCCACAAGTGACAGGTAGGAGGCTCTACATTACACACCTGTGTCACTGACGAGTGTCCACAAGTGACAGGTAGGAGGCTCTACATTACACACCTGTGTCACTGACGAGTGTCGACAAGTGACAGGTAGGAGGCTCTACTTTACACACCTGTGTCACTGACGAGTGTCGACAAGTGACAGGTAGGAGGCTCTACATTACACACCTGTGTCACTGACGAGTGTCCACAAGTGACAGGTAGGAGGCTCTACATTACACACCTGTGTCACTGACGAGTGTCGACAAGTGACAGGTAGGAGGCTCTACATTACACACCTGTGTCACTGACGAGTGTCGACAAGTGACAGGTAGGAGGCTCTACATTACACACCTGTGTCACTGACGAGTGTCGACAAGTGACAGGTAGGAGGCTCTACATTACACACCTGTGTCACTGACGAGTGTCGACAAGTGACAGGTAGGAGGCTCTACATTACACACCTGTGTCACTGACGAGTGTCGACAAGTGACAGGTAGGAGGCTCTACATTACACACCTGTGTCACTGACGAGTGTCGACAAGTGACAGGTAGGAGGCTCTACATTACACACCTGTGTCACTGACGAGTGTCGACAAGTGACAGGTAGGAGGCTCTACATTACACACCTGTGTCACTGACGAGTAGTACGATTAAAGTGCTGCACCAAGTAATTGAGAATAACTGAACACCTGAAGAAGTTACTACAATTCATCAGGGAATAAAACGTTAGGTAGACTGTATTTTCCTAGACTGTCAAAAGCATTTGTTATTGTTCCTCATGAAGAAGGAATCTGATATAACTGGGGATACAATGAACTAGGTAAAGGACTAGCTAGTGAACAAAAGACAAAGTCAGAAGGGTTTCGAACTGAAGGAATGTAACAAGTTTTCCTAGGGCTCGGTCCTCGAACCAATACTGCTCCTAATTTATGTGAATGATCTACCTGACGGTCACCTACCTAAGGAGGAGTGGGTGGCGGGGAGGAGGAGGAGGAGGAGTGGGTGGCAGAAAGGAGTGGGTGGCGGGGAGGAGGAGCTCGTGTATTGGGTAATGTTTGCAGACAATACAAATTTGATGAAGAAAGTAAAAACAGAAGACTGCAGAAAGTTACAGTAAGGACCATGACAAACTCCATAAATGGGCTAACAAATGGTTGCAAGAATTTAATTGCAACAAATTTAAGGCAATGAAGATGATTAAGGGAGAAATGAGACCAAAAGGTATCTACACCACATAAATAAAACAACTACAGGAATCAGAGAGAGAAAGATATCTGGGAGAGGATATAATTTTAATACTAACACCAGTGGCGCTCAAAGTGTCGTCGGCAGCAAACATTGGAACGACCCTTAGAAACTTAAATTAGGGCTCTTTCAAGGCAGTCTACACAACCTTTGTTAGACCAGTACTGGAATATGCAGCACCGGCATGGAATTCGTTGCTTATGAAGCGCAAACCAAAACTGAACAAGTAGACAGGTTTGAAACAAGACTGGTGCCAGAGCTAAGAGGGTTAAGCTCTGAGGAAGGGTTAAGGGGCTAGACCTCACAACCCTGGCGGACATAAGGCACAGAAGAGGGTCTGATCGCAACATACACGAGTCTGAGGGGACAGACAAGGTGATCAAAGACAGCCTCTCTACATGAAGAGATGGTAGAACAAGAGGACATGTCAGGAAACACTTGTGCCCTGTAAGGGCGGCCAACAAATGGTATGCGCTGAAAGAAGTTGTGGACGCCACCTCCATCCACAACTTTAATGCCAGATTCAACCAAAAATTTGAACGTGAGAATAATTAAATTATAACGCACCAGGCACCACATGGCTGGTAAGGGGAGCATGAAGAGCTAGACCTCACTGCCCGGTAGTCACAGGTAGGTAAGTACTCACAGGTACCCACCACCACCACCACTGCTCTCGGCACAGTATTCAAGAATATATCAGCCAGCATGGTTTAGTGCCCCGTGTAAGTCACGTAATTTCTGCGAGCACTCTGCAGCCCTCCCTCCCTCCCTCCCTCCCTCCCTCCATCCCTCCATCCCTCCATCCCTCCCTCTCTCCCTACCCTCCATCCTTACCCCACCCTGCACCCCTCCCTGCCCTCTCGTTGCATTTATTTAGGAGTTTGCTACATGTTGATGAGAAGAATGTATAATATCTGGCTCCTGATCTTCTGGCGCTCTCTCCTCCTCAGTATCTGTCTGTTTATAGAAATATATTTGACCATTCCATCATCTTGTTGAGGTAAATGACCCGGAGGAGGAGTGGGTGGCAGGGAGGAGGAGTGGGTGGCAGGGAGGAGCGGTGGGTGGCAGGGAGGAGGAGTGGGTGGCAGGGAGGAGGAGTGGGTGGCAGGGAGGAGCGGTGGGTGGCAGGGAGGAGGAGTGGGTGGCAGGGAGGAGGAGTGGGTGGCAGGGAAGAGGAGTGGGTGGCAGGGAGGAGGAGTGGGTGGCAGGGAGGAGAAGTGGGTGGCAGGGAGGAGGAGTGGGTGGCAGGGAGGAGGAGTGGGTGGCAGGGAAGAGGAGTGGGTGGCAGGGAGGAGGAGTGGGTGGCAGGGAGGAGAAGTGGGTGGCAGGGAGGAGGAGTGGGTGACAGGGAGGAGGAGTGGGTGGCAGGGAAGAGGAGTGGGTGGTAGGGAGGAGGAGTGGGTGGCAGGGAGGAGGAGGAGTGGGTGGCAGGGAGGAGGAGTGGGTGGCAGGGAGGAGGAGTGGGTGGCAGGGAGGAGGAGTGGGTGGCAGGGAGGAGGAGGAGTGGGTGGCAGGGAGGAGGAGTGGGTGGCAGGGAGGAGGAGTGGGTGGCAGGGAGGAGGAGTGGGTGGTAGGGAGGAGGAGTGGGTGGCAGGGAGGAGGAGTGGGTGGTAGGGAGGAGGAGTGGGTGGCAGGGAGGAGGAGTGAGTGGCAGGGAGGAGGAGGAGGAGTGGGTGGCAGGGAGGAGGAGGAGTGGGTGGCAGGGAGGAGGAGTGGGTGGTAGGGAGGAGGAGGAATGGGTGGCAGGGAGGAGGAGTGGGTGGCAGGGAGGAGGAGTGGGTGGCAGGGAGGAGGAGTGGGTGGCAGGGAGGAGGAGTGGGTGGCAGGGAGGAGGAGGAGTGGGTGGCAGGGAGGAGGAGTGGGTGGCAGGGAGGAGGAGGAGTGGGTGGCAGGGAGGAGGAGTGGGTGGCAGGGAGGAGGAGTGGGTGGTAGGGAGGAGGAGTGGGTGGAAGGGAGGAGGAGTGAGTGGCAGGGAGGAGGAGGAGGAGTGGGTGGCAGGGAGGAGGAGTGGGTGGCAGGGAGGAGGAGGAGTGGGTGGCAGGGAGGAGGAGGAGTGGGTGGCAGGGAGGAGGAGGAGTGGGTGGCAGGGAGGAGGAGGAGTGGGTGGCAGGGAGGAGGAGTGGGTGGTAGGGAGGAGGAGGAGTGGGTGGAAGGGAGGAGGAGTGAGTGGCAGGGAGGAGGAGGAGGAGTGGGTGGCAGGGAGGAGGAGTGGGTGGCAGGGAGGAGGAGGAGTGGGTGGCAGGGAGGAGGAGGAGTGGGTGGCAGGGAGGAGGAGGAGTGGGTGGCAGGGAGGAGGAGGAGTGGGTGGCAGGGAGGAGGAGGAGTGGGTGGCAGGGAGGAGGAGGAGTGGGTGGCAGGGAGGAGGAGGAGTGGGTGGCAGGAAGGAGGAGGAGTGGGTGGCAGGGAGGAGGAGGAGTGGGTGGCAGGGAGGAGGAGGAGTGGGTGGCAGGGAGGAGGAGGAGTGGGTGGCAGGGAGGAGGAGGAGGAGTGGGTGGCAGGGAGAAGGAGGAGTGGGTGGCAAGGAGGAGGAGGAGTGAGTGGCAGGGAGGAGGAGGAGGAGGAGTGGGTGGCAGGGAGGAGGAGGAGTGGGTGGCAGGGAGGAGGAGGAGTGGGTGGCAGGGAGGAGGAGGAGTGGGTGGCGGGAAACGAACACAAAGTGGTAAGATGACTTAGGAAGAACTGGAGGAGGAAGGAGAGGACTCAGGTGTTGAAGGAGTAGTGAACAGTTGAAGGAGAAGAAAGGACTGACAGAGAGAGAGAGAGAAAGAGAAAATGAAACAAGAAATTCAAGGTGGAAGAATGGAATAACTCAGGATAGAGCATCTATCCGGGTCTATCCTAGCCATCGGATAGACCCGCATTAGGAAAAACGAGGACTGGAATAAATAGTAATAGATTTAAGAAGAATTTTTTTGTTGTTAATAACTACGGGGTCACCATAGCCCGTGCTACTTGGAACTTTTTGTTCCAGGTAGCGAATGTTAAACAACAACAACAACATGAAATGAAATAGATTTGGTCAGAGTGAAGTTGATTGGAATACAATAGGTCAGAGTGAAAATGATTGGAATAGATTAAAGCAGAGTGAAAAGAGTGAAAGTGATTTGTGTGTACGCACACCTAATGGTGCTTGAGGAGGTTGAGCTCCTGCTCTAGGGTCCCGGTTTAAACATGGATCTGCTAATTTTGTTCCTCTGTGATCAAGATTGTTTATGGATGGCGCTAATAGCCATAAGATGTGCTTTACATACCGGATGGGGTACCCGGGTGTGCCCGGGTCTCTCTCTCCTCCCTCCCTCCACTCTTCCAGTCTCCCTCGTTTCTCATTTATCTTCCTCTATTCCAACCTCTCTCTCTCTCCCCCTTTCTCCCCTCTCATCTTTGAGGTCTATTTTTTGTCATCTCTTCCTCCTCTCCTCTTTCAAGCTCCGAAAATTAATTATTACGAAGCACTGAAAACACTGCTAAAACTGTACGGAAACAATGTCTCCGATTTCAGACCACAAAAATTGCAGGGGGGTCGCTATAAAACCGATATTTCTTAAAGACTGGCACTGGGCACTGGGGCCGACCCCGACTGCTTAATGACAAAGAATACACCTTTACCGGGTGAGGCTAGCCCCAAGCTTCTGACCTACTTCGGATACAATGACATATTTTATTATTAATATTAATATATATATATATATATATATATATATATATATATATATATATATATATATATATATATATATATATATATATATATATATATATATATATATATATATATATATATATATAAATGTGTGCGTACTCACCTAGTTGTGCTTGCGGGACTTGAGTTCTGGGGCCAGATTCACGAAAGCACTTACGATCCTATACATCTTTTCTCAATCTTTGGCGGCTTTGTTTCCATTTATTAAACAGTTAATGAGCTCCGAAGCACCAGGAGGCTGTTTATAACAATAACAAAAGTTGAACGGGAAGTTTTTCTGCTTTAAACTGTTTAATAAATGTAACCAAAGCCTTCAAAGTTTGAGGAAAAATATACACGTTCGTAAGTGCTTTCGTGAATCTGGCCCCTGGCTCTTTGGTCCCGCCTCTCAAATGTCAATCAACTGGTGTACAGATTCCTGAGCCTGCTGGACTCTATCATATCTACATTTGAAACTGTGTATGGAGTCAGCCTTCGCCACATCACTGCCTAATGCATTCCATCCGTTAACTTCTCTGACACTGAAAAAGTTCTTTCTAACCTACCTGTGGCTCATTTGGGTACTCAGTTTCCACCTGTGTCCCCTTGTTCGCGTACCACCCGTGTTAAACAGTTTATCTTTATCTTCCCTGTCAATTCCTGAGAATTTTGTAGTTAGTGATCATGTCTCCCCTTACTCTTGTCTTCTAGTGTAGTGAGGTGCATTTCACGCAGCCTTTCCTCGTAACTCATGCCTTTTAGTTCTAGAACTAGCCTAGTGGTATACCTCTGAACTTTTTCCAGCTTCGTCTTGTGCTTGACAAGGTTCGGACTCCATGTTGGGGCCGCATACTCCAGGATTTCTCTTACATATGTGGTATACAAGGTTCTGAATGATTCCTTGCACAGGTTCCTGAAGGCAGTTCTGATGTTAGCCAGCCTTGCATACGCCGCAGATGTTATTTTTTATGTGAGCTTCAAGAGATAAGTTTGGTGTGATATCAACTCTTAAATCTTTCTCTCTGTCCGTGTCATGAAGGACTTCATCTCCCATTCGGTATCATGTGTCTGCCCTCCTGTTTCCACTGCTTAGTTTCATTACGTTACATTACTTACATTACTCGGGTTGAACTTTAGTAGCCATTTGTTGGACCATTCATTCAGTTTGTCTAGGTCATCTTGTAGCTTCATACTATCTTCCTCCGTCTTAATCCTCTTCATAATTTTTGCATCATCAGCAAGCAGTGAGAGGAACGATTCTATACCCTCTGGGAGATCTTTTACATATATCAGAAATAGTATAGGTCCAAGGACTGAATCCTGCGGGACTCCACTGGTGACATCTCGTCAATCTGAGACCTCACCCCTCACAGTGACTCGCTGTCTTCTGTTACTAGGTACTCCTTTATCCAACAGAGTATCTTCCCTTTCACCCCTGCCTGCATCTACAGCTTTTGCACTAGTCTTTTGTATGGAACTGTGTCAATGGCTTTCTGGCAATCCAAAAATATGCAGTCTGCCCACCCCTCTCTTTCTTGTCTGATTTTTGTTGCCTGATCGTGGAATTCAATTAATCCTGTGAGGCATGACTTTCCATCCCTGAAGCCATGTTGATGATGTGTCACAAAGTTCCTTCGCTCAAGATTTTCCACTAGCTTTTTTCGCACAATCTTCTCCATCAACTTGCATGGTAAGCAAGTTAGACACACTGGTCTGTATTTCAGTGCCTCCTGTCTATCCCCTTTCTTGTGTATTGGGACTACATTAGCCGTCTTCCAAATTTTTGGCAGTTCACCTGTTACCAGTGATTTGTTATACACCATGGAGAGTGGCAGTCACAGTGCTTCTGCTCCTTCCTTTAGTATCCATGGTAATATTCCATCCGGGCTATTGTCACATCCAACTCTAGCAAAAATTTCCTTACATCCCCATTGGTAACCCCAAACTCCTATAATGGTGCCTGTTTGACTATTCCTTCTCTTACCTCTGGAACTTTTCTTTGCTCTAATGTGAAGACCTCCTGGAATTTCTTATTGAGTTCCTCGCACACTACCTTGTCGTTTATAGTGAATCTGTCTGCCCCTATCCTCAGTTTCATTACCTGTTCCTTCACTTTTGTTTTTCTCCTGACGTGGTTTTGTGTGTGTGTGTTTATGTTTATGTGTGTGTGTGTGAATGTTTATGTGTGTGTGTGAATGTTTATGTGTGTGTGTGAATGTTTATGTGTGTGTGTGTTTCTGTGTGTGTGTGTAGGCTAAACTTAAGGCAAGTTGCCTTACGTTAAGATCCTTATCTGCACTTTAAAAGCCAACTTTCCCAAATCCAGACGTGTTCAGAAACTTTGCTAGAAAGTTAACCTCAACGTTAAAATGTTTAATAAAACGACGTGAAGATAATCCTTTCACCTCCTCCCAGTATTAAAGTAGATGAGTGCAAAACTTGCCCCCAAGGGATATATATATATATATATATATATATATATATATATATATATATATATGTCGTACCTAGTAGCCAGAACTCACTTCTCAGCCTACTATTCAAGGCCCGATTTGCCTAATAAGCCAAGTTTTCCTGAATTAATATATTTACTATAATTTTTTTCTTATGAAATGATAAAGCTACCCGTTTCACTATGTATGAGGTCAATTTTTTTTTATTGGAGTTAAAATTAACGTAGATATATGACCGAACCTAACCAACCCTACCTAACCTAACCTAACCTATATATATAGGTAAGGTTAGGTTAGGTAGCCAAAAAAAGCTAGGTTAGGTTAGGTTAGGTAGGTTAGGTAGACGAAAAAACATTAATTCATGAAAACTTGGCTTATTAGGCAAATCGGGCCTTGCATAGTAGGCTGAGAAGTGAGTTCTGGCTACTAGGTACGACATATATATATATATATATATATATATATATATATATATATATATGTCGTACCTAGTAGCCAGAACGCACTTCTCAGCCTACTATGCAAGGCCCAATTTGCCTAATAAGCCAAGTTTTCATGAATTAATTGTTTTTCGACTACCTAACCTACCTAACCTAACCTAACCTAACGTTTTCGGCTACCTAACCTAACCTAACCTAGAAAGATAGGTTAGGTTAGGTTAGGTAGGGTTGGTTAGGTTCGGTCATATATCTACGTTAATTTTAACTCCAATAAAAAAAAATTGACCTCATACATAATGAAATGGGTAGTTTTATTATTTCATAAGAAAAAAATTGGAGAAAATATATTAATTCAGGAAAACTTGGCTTATTAGGCAAATCGGGCCTTGCATAGTAGGCTGAGAAGTGCGTTCTGGCTACTAGGTACGACATATATATATATATATATATATATATATATATATATATATATATATATATATATATATATATATATACAACCCTGGTTTGTGTCTCGGAGAGACTGCAGAATCCAGTAAGTTCAGTAGAACTTCGGTATCAACTCTTTTGACCATGTCGTAGCTCAGTCAATAAAGGCAGCGTCTGGGATGATCTCGGACATACGTTCGAATCCTCGTCACGGCCCTTGTGGACTTGTTCACTGTGAGTTAAAGCTGGTTCTGGACTATACTAAGGAGTATTGTTGCTGGCTGGTCAGAAAAGTGTTGCGGAGGTTTTACTAACCTTCCAGAGGTTGGTTGGCCTTAGCACCTAACCACAGCGAGGTGTTGTATAAACTGTAGTTTAGTATATTAGAATTCTGTTGGCCTATAGCAGTGAAGCATGATGGCCCTGGGTAAAATATTTTAACCAGTTTTATACTCATAATAATCATATTGTCTTTACTTGGTTTAGGAAGAATACAGTACATTGGGTGGTGAGATGAGTTCACCTGAGTCAATCAACTGGTGAATCTAAACGGACTTAAGTCATGCGTGCATTAAGATAAAGTGCATTAAGGTTTACATTAAGGTAAACTGACAGCCGGGTCTGCTATATTTTACAATAGTAGGGTACATATGGGTCCTACATAATGTATGGGAATTCTTAAAGTATCCTAAATCATACCTTAAGAAATTTTAAGTATAGCATAAAATAGGACAATATTGGTTTAAGAATATGTAATATAACTGGGCAAGTGGTTGATATGAGCATAAGCTCACTATTCCATGAGGAAGTTCCAGTGGTGAGGTATCTTTGATTTTATTGAGAAATTATAGAATTTTCGTCACAAAATTCTTCTGTGTTAGACTAGTGGACCAACTAGAACTGATCAGTATTGTTTAGTTTAGTTCATTTATTATGCACCCCATACCCATCTTGTGGGCGGTAGTGGAAAGGGTTACAGTGGCACATAATGGGCTCAGGGACTGAACCCCACAATTCATTTAGCTAAGCAAGTTACAATCTTGATGAGCTAGTTACAAAATTCAATATAAGTCGTCACATCAACAATGGGTTCGAGATCGACCTCAAGTACAGGTTCTAAATTAAGCAACTGACATATGTGGAGAGCTAGTGTCAAAATTTATATGTTTGTCCTGCACACCGCCCCCCATCCAGTGGGCAGCGGTGGATAGGTTACAATCACCCAGTTACTACCTACAGTTAGCAAACTGGGGATATTTGGCTAAAATTTCTGGTAGCAGATCATTTTGAATGAAATATTGACACATCGCTGGAACATTGATTATAGAATTGTCTCTAAATTCACGTATCTTTTCGCACTCCATCACATAGTGACGGAGGGTGTGCGAATAATTTTGTTGACACAGTTTACATTTGGTCAGGTCTACATCAGCAGATAATGAGAATTCCCAGAGATACTTGTAACCGAGTCTAAGCCGAGCAGTAGTAACATCTAGAAGTCTGCTGATTTTATTGGATGATCCATAGATGTGTGGCTCCTCTTGCATGATAGTATGATGATACATAGATGGAATTACTGGTGTCAATTTCACTTTGCCTCAGAACTACAAGATCTTGTTGAAGTTCTCGGTGTATGATTGTATCGTAGCATCAACATTGGGGTTACAGACTGGAGGTCATGTCTGCCAAACCTGCCAGAGTTCAGTGACAAGAATTACGAGGCTCAGAAATTTGACTTTCCGAGTTATTTGTCTCGATAAAATCCTCAGTGAATATGATTCGTTTGATATCCTCATCTTATGTCTATTTTGCTCTGGTATTTACATCCTGAATAATACCTAGTGGGTATTAAAACATTCTATGACACAGATGATGCCATATAGACTTCGTGTCTTGGCGCCTTCATTTGATAGTTACTTACTCTTTGATGAGATGTCAAGAATCACATCGGACAGACTGCTTTTTCCTTGATTGCCAGAGAGTCATGGAAACTGTCCCACACAAAAGGTTGCTGAACACACTCGAGACAAACTAAAAAATTGTGGAGACTTTAAAATGAGAAAGAGAATGCCCATATTAAGAAGCAACGAGTTGTAGTGAGATTTATGAGATCAGACTGACGGGAAAGCAGAGTGTAGAAGATAGTGTATAGGAGGCAGGGTGAGGTCATCTAACAAAAGTGAGGGATAAGACAGAGTAGTTAGAGGGGAAGGTAGGGGGGTGAGGGTGGTGGTAGAAGATTAAATGGGGGTGGGGGGGGGGTGGCTTAGGCACGTTTGGAGCTGTCAATCATTCCACGTCACAGTCCGGCCTGGGCAGCACGCCAGACGATCATCCACTTACACAAGCACCCACTCCACAATTATCCGGCTATTATCTCCCAGAAGAATAATACAATTGGATAACGATAGGCTCAGGTAACGACAGACTTGAAGTAACAACAGACTTGGGTAAGGATAGGCTCGGGTAAGGATAGGCTCGGGTAAGGATAGGCTCGGGTAAGGATAGGCTCGGGTAAGGATAGGCTCGGGTAAGGATAGGCTCGGGTAAGGATAGGCTCGGGTAAGGATAGGCTCAGGTAAGGATAGGCTCGGGTAAGGATAGGCTCGGGTAAGGATAGACTCGGGTAAGGATAGACTCGGGTAAGGATAGACTCGGGTAAGGATAGGCTCGGGTAAGGATAGACTCGGGTAAGGATAGGCTCGGGTAAGGATAGGCTCGGGTAAGGATAGGCTCGGGTAAGGATAGACTCGGGTAAGGATAGGCTCGGGTAAGGATAGACTCGGGTAAGGATAGAATTAGGCAGAAGACTAGGAGTTCTTACAAGGTGATCTTTGATGACGCGTTTGTTTAATACTTCCACGAGTCGCGAGTGTTGGTACCACTGTCCTAGGACCCCCACCACCACTACTACTAGCACCATCACTTTCACTACTACCACTACTACCATCACCACCTCCACTACCACCACTATCATCACCATCACTATCACCTCCACTACCAACACCACTACTATCATTACCACCACCACCACTATCACTACCACCACCTGCACCACCACTATCACCACAACCACTATCACCATCACCACAGGCGTATTGTATAATGCATAGTTGCATGACTGAAGGTAGTTTGCATGTGAGCAATTAGGATGGTTGAGGTGTTTAACATGGCCCGGTCCGGCCTGTGTGTGTGTGTATGTATTGATCACAGCCATTATTGATGCCCACACCATACTCCGGTAACGGATGAATGGTCTGGTGTTGATGCTTGTAGTGGAGGAGGTGGAGGCTTGGTGGTGGTGGGAGGTGGTTCTTACCTGTCAGTAACTACAGGGGATCGAGTGAGGTCTAGCTCTTTATGCCCCGCCTAACAGCCTTGTTGTACCTGTTGCGTTACAGATTAACTATACTGACGCTGAAATTCATTGTCTAATCTAACCTTAAAGTTGTGGATGGAGGTGGCTTCCACAACTTGTTCTTTCATTGTATTCCACGTGTTGACCGTCCGTACAGGGGACGAGTATTTCCTTACATTCCTTCGGCTCATTTCTGTCAAGCTTACCTTCCTGTTCTCTTCTCCTAGTCTTGTAAATTGAGAATTCTTTCAATTTAAAGAGGCTGTCCTTGTCCACCTTGTATATTCATCTCAGTATCTTGCACGTTGTGATCATATCCCCTCCATTTCTTCTTTCTTTTAGAGTTGTAAGAATTGCTTCCATTAGTGTATCTTCTGAGCTTAAACCTCTTAGCTCTGGCACTAATCTTGTCGCACTCGCACTCTGTACTTTTTCAATTTGGGGTTTTATGCTTCACAAGGGGCGGATTCCACGCCGGTGCTGCATATTCCAGTACTGGTCTAACAAACGTTGTCAAACTTGGACGCTGCCAAACATTTTAATGTTTGGCAGCGTCCCAAATGCTGTTGATGTTGCTTTGTTTATGCGTGCACCGGGTATTGGTGTCGGTAAACACACTCAAATCACCTTACACCATATTACCTTTCACTTGTTGTTTGTGTCTTCAGAGAGAGAGAGAGAGAGAGAGAGAGAGAGAGAGAGAGAGAGAGAGAGAGAGAGAGAGAGAGAGAGACAGAGAGACAGAGAGACAGAGACAGAGAGACAGAGAGACAGAGAGAGACAGAGAGAGACAGAGAGACAGAGAGAGAGAGACAGAGAGAGAGAAAGACAGAGAGAGAGAGAGAGAGAGAGACAGACAGACAGAGAGAGAGAGAGAGAGAGAGAGAGAGAGAGAGACAGAGAGAGAGAGAGAGAGAGATTAAACACAAGACTTACAAATATCACATCACAAATCAAAATAACCACATCTCTAAAAGTTGTCATGTGTGTACGAGCGTGTACAATAAGTTAGTGTTGGTGAGTATATATATAAGACATGATACACCAAGGTAATGGTTGTGCAGAGTGAGGAAGTAATTGTGCCCAGGTGACCACAGTAGGAAGTCTCACCCCGCCCTCACCTCCACATGTGTCTTCCTAATTATACACCTGGCTCCAACACCTATGTATTTTGTGTATTTTTAGGTAGTACCATGTATTCCTCCTGGCTTGTGTTGTATTTTGTTTGTGTATTTTTGTACATAATGTATATGTGTGTAATATAAAAAAAGATGTAATTTATGTAGTTTGTTGATTGGCTTCCCGCTGAGATCTTAACGAAACCTGTTTGTATTTTAGAAATGTTGGAAACTTGTGTATTTTTGTTTGGTTTTCGTCTTGCAAGTGTTCTCCAGCTCGCTATGCACTAGAGGAAGGTGTTGAGCCACCGACACGTCAGTGGTACACCAACGGTACGTTCCACCTGAGGAATGGAGTTGGGTAGATGATTGATGAAGATTAAGCCACCCAAGAGGTGGCACGGGCATGAATAGCCCCGTAAAGGAACTCTCAAACACGAGTAAAAATAGTAAGCCAATCAATAGTAAACTTAAAAAAAAATAAAGATATTAAAGATATGAAGTAGATGCTCCCTCATTCATATTTCCCTCATTCATTCTCTCCCTATCTTACCTCTCTCTCTCTCCTTCCCTCCTCCTCCCCCCCTTTTTCCCCTCATCCCCCCCCCTCCCTCCATCCCTTCCCCCCCCTCCCTCCATCCCTTCCCCCCCCCCTCCATCCCTTCCCCCCCCTCCCTCCATCCCATCCCCCCCCTCCCTGATATAGCGCATGCGCGTTCCACCATTCACCTCGCGAAATTACAAGATGATGTGCGGTAATCGCGCCTGCTTGGAGCGGTTGTTTACAGCCGTGACTGTGACGCCGCTGGATTATGATTGCCTCCGACTCCGCTAACTAGCAACAAGGTGATGAGACTCTTCCTGTGCTTCTTGAGGACCATTTACATAATTTTATTCCGGGCCGGACGTAGCGCCAGTAATCGGGTAATTGCTCCTCTGGTCCGCCTTTTGTGCCTGGCTGTGACCTGGGTGAAGGGGGGGGGGTAAACATGACAAGCGCATGCGCACGCACTCATCATTCGCGCACCGGTGGGGGGGGGGGAGGGGGGAGAGGTTTGAAAAGCCTAAGCTACTCTATCCCTTTGCGATGTATTTCTTTCTTATGTCATTAAACATACTTGAACTTGAATTCGCGCACGCAAGCTTGCACGCTTACGTACTCAGCACAGGCATCATCGCAGGTATACGCACTCAACACACGCAAGCACGCTTGAGAACACAGCACACTCACTTATGCATGCAACCGCTTGTACTCAATACATTTACGCAGGCAAGTAAATGTCAATACAAAGCACACTCACGCATGCAAGCATGCTCGCGCACCTGAAACGTATGCACAACGCTACAAGCAGCCCTAGAAAACCTTCCAAGATTGTTCTAACAAGTGGCTATTAGAGTTCAGCTCAAGCAAATGCAAAGTAATGAAAATGGGTGATAGGGGCAGGAAGCCTTAGTGTACAAAAGAGGGAAAAACCCTAAAGAAGTCGGGCAGAGAGAAGGGAAAACCATCTGAATCAAAAATAAAGAGACTGACATCAGATCTGAACAATCTCAAAATACAATTGTTCAGCATATATTGAACAATTTCTGGAACAATCGCTATAACGAAACGTTCATTCCTCTTGTAACACAAAAATTTGAGGAAATATTTTGTGAGCGTAAGCCTAGCTGGGGAATGAATGAACTATACAACATTCTAAAAAGGTCATATGACGACCAGCGACTGGAAAGGCGGGGTCAGAGCGCTGAAGCTCGATCCTGCAGGCAGAAATAGGTTAGAGCCGTGAATAAATTGAAGAAATGCCAGTAACTAATTCAGTGCATCTGTCCTCTAGCCTATTACGTCAAATTTCTTACGGAATCGATTAATTTCTTAAAAACTGCACGCGAAAATAGTAAATACACACACACACATCTGTGGAATGGCTGACATGTTTTTAGTGGGATCCAAGAGCTAGAGCTCGATCCTACATGCACAAATAGGTGAGGAGTACACACACACACACACACACACACACACACACACACACACACACACACACACACACACACACACACACACACACACACGCACGCACACGCACACGCACACGCACACGCACACACACCACACATACACACACACTAAACATGGGATTAGGAAGCAATGTGTGCAGTTACGGCACAAACCCTCTGTATTCAGCAGATGAATTACAAAGCGCGGAGGTATGTGGCCATTATAGCTAGGTCGGGGTGTTTCTGGCAAGCAGGTCACTTATCCCTGTCAGGGTGGACACGGGGGCCGGCGACCAGTCCTTCATCCGTGGCAGCTTTATGACGGGAGGGGTTGGCAGCCCTGATGGATGTCAACAAACTGGGCAGCAGCCATCACCAACATGTCAGCCATCCCACAGATGTCGCACCTGTCAGCCTCCCCCCACAGATGTCACACCTGTGGGCTGGGGATCACCGCAGTCTCTGGGATTCCAGTTCACGATACGAATGGCCGGGACAGTGACTACGCGAATGGTGGGGAGGTACACGAACCAGGTATGGGAGATACAAGGTACCAGTGTGGCAGGCCCCCGTGAACCAACCACCCACCACAGCCTGGCAAACGACCCACCACAACCACTATTATATAAGGGTAAATATGCTGTGCACTTGCCGCCTCCCCACCATTAATTAGTGCAGGTCTTTGCTACACCGGTTAAATGACTCAATTTCTGCCTTGTTTATCGCTAGCCGTGTTTAGGGCTGAGTGACGCCCGGGTAACGACTCTGACTGCGAACAAAAATATATTACTTGCTGGTATGTTTTTGTTTGGGGGGGGGGTATGTTTTTGTTGGAGGTGGGTATGTTTTTGTTGGAGGTGGGTATGTTTTTGTTGGAGGTGGGTATGTTTTTGATGGAGGTGGGTATGTTTTTGTTGTAGGTGGGTATGTTTTTGTTGGAGTGGGCATATTTTTGTTGAAGGTGGGTATGTTTTTGTTGGAGGTGGGTATTTTTTTTGTTGGGGTGGTGGGTATTTTTTTGTTGGAGGTGGATATGTTGTCTTTGGGTAGGGCATATGCTTCCTACCTCTGTAGGAAGGAAGGAGTGGTACCTACCTGATTGCTTCCTACCCCTACCTTCCTGTTTATATTAGTAGCGACCCGCCTGTCGAAGCCGATGCTTACTTAGTAAACGTCACTATTATGTGCTTAAATTTTTACTAATGCATCGCATTTTTATCGGATTGGTCGATTTCCTTAAAGTGTGACGCATTAGGTAAAAAAAGACAGGTCATCTTAATATATTTATTTGTGTCCTGAGTAGTGAGTTATGGTGGGTCAAGTGGTGGGTTTTGGTGGGCCATGTTGGGTCTAACTTGACTTAGACCCCCATGGGAAGCCTTAGACTTAGCTGCCATGGGAAGCCTGATTTATTTAACCTGATTTAGTTCTCATGAACTTCTAGCAGCCCTTGAGTATTTTACATGTCTGGATCATGTATCCTCAGTGTACCCGTGGAAGCACAGACTAGATGATTCTGGAACTATCGCTCAACTGATAAGAATATATGTGAAGAGTAAGTGGAGACATGATAACCGCCTACAAAATTCTTAAGGGAATTGACAGGGTGGGCAAAGAGAAACTCTTTAGCACGGGTGGTACGCGAACAAGGGGGACACAGGTGGAAGCTGAGTACCCAAATGAGCCACAGAGACGTTAGAAAGAATGTTTTCAGTGTTAGAGTAGTTAACAGGTGGAATGCATTAGACAGTGATGTGGTGGAGGCAGACTCCATACACAGTTTCAAATGTGGATATGACAGAACCCAGTAGGCTCAGGAATTTGTACACCAGTTGATTGACGGTTGAGAGGCGGGACCTAAGAGCCAAAGCTCAACCCAGCAAGCACAACTAGGTGAGCACACACACACACACACACACACACACACACACACACACACACACACACACACACACACACACACACACACACACGCACACACACACACACACACGCATACTAAGACCTGTACAACAGCATAGGACGAAGACTGTGCTGTTGTACAGGTCTTAGTACGCCTGTGTGTGTGTGTGTGTGTGTGTGTGTGTGTGTGTGTGTGTGTGTGTGTGTGTGTGTGTGTGTGTGTGTGTGTGAACTCACCTAGTTGTGCTTGCGGGGGTTGAGCTTTGGCTCTTTGGTCCCGCCTCTCAACTGTCAATCAACTGGTGTATAAATTCCTGAGCCTACTGGGCTCTGTCATATCCACATTTGAAACTGTATATGGAGTCAGCCTCCACCATGTCACTGCCTAATGCATTCCACCTGTTAACTACTCTAACACTGAAAACATTCTTTCTAACGTCTCTGTGGCTCATTTGGGAACTAAGTTTCCACCTGTGTTCCACCCGTGCTAAAGAATTAGTCTTTGCCCACCCTGTCAATTCCCCCTGAGAATTTTGTAGGTGGTTATCATGTCTCTCCTTACTCTTCTGTTTTCTAAGGATGTGAGGTTCAGCTCCTTTAGCCTTTCCTCGTAGCTCTTGCCTCTCAGTTCCGGGACGAGCCTAGTGGCATACCGCTGAATCTTCTCTAACTTTGTCTTGTGTTTAACTAAGTATGAACTCCAAGCTGGAGCTGCATATTCCAGGAGTGGTCTGACATAAGTGGTATACAGGGGTCCTGAACGATTCCTTACACAAGTTTCTAAAGGCAGTTCGTATGTTGGCCCATCTAGCATATGCTGCTGATGATGTCCTTTTGATGTGGGCCTCTGGGGACAGGTTTGGAGTGATATCAACCCCCAGATCTTTCTCTCTTGCAGGATTTCACCTCCCAGATGGTACCTTGTGTTCAGCTTTCTGCTCCCTTCGCCTAGTTTCATTACTTTATACTTTATTGAGTTGCACTTTAGTAGCCATTTTCTAGACCATTCCTCCAGTTTGTCCAGGTCGTCCTGTAGTCTCTATCTTCTTCTGACTTGATTCTTCTCATAATTTTTGCATCATCAGCAAACATTGAGAGGAATGAGTCTATAACCTCTGGAAGATCGTTTACATATATTAGAATCAGGATGGGTCCGAGTACAGAGCCCTGTGGGACTCCGCTGGTGACATCTCGCCACTCTGATGTCTCCCACGCTCACAGTTACTAACTGTTTCCTTTTGCTTAGATACTCCCGTATCCACTGGAGCACCTTACCTTTTATTTCTGCTTGTTGCTCCAACTTTTGTAACAGCCTTTTATGGGATACTGTGTCAAAGGCTTTCTGACAGACCAAGAAAATGCTGTCTGCCCACCCTTCTCTTTGTTGCCTAATTTTTGTTGCTTGGTCATAGAATGCTATTAAACCCATGAGGCACGATTTACCATTCTGAGCCCATGTTGGTGGTGCGTTACAAACTCTTTCCCTCCAGATGCTCTACGAGCCTTTTCCTTACAATCTTCTCCATCACCTTGCATGGTTTACAAGTTAGGGAAACTGGCCTGTAGTTCAGTGCCTCTTGCTTGTCACCCTTTTTGTATATTGGGACCACATTAGCTGTCTTCCAGCTTTCCGGTAGGTTTCCTGTGATCTGTTGTACACCATAAAGAGTGGCGCACTTAGTGCCTCTGCACCTTCTTTTTAGTATCCACGGTGAGATTCTGTCAGGCCCAACAGCCTTTCTCACATTCAGCTCCAACAAATTCCTTTTAACCTCATCACTGGTGAGGTCAAATTCCTCCAAGGTTGCTTGGTTTGCCTCCTCTTCATTTAGTGCAGGGACTTCTTCTTGTTCTTTTGTGACGACCTCCTGGAATCTCTTGTTGAGTTCTTTACACACCTCTTTATCATTCTCTTTTCTCAGTTTCATCACTCTTTCCTTCACCGCTGTTTTCCTCCTGATGTGGCTGTGGAGCAGTTTTGGTTGGGTCTTGGCTTTACTGGCGATGTTATTCTCATACTGTCTCTCTGCTTCTCTCCTCACTCTGAGGTACAGTACTCATTTCTTGTTGACCAAACTACACACTAGAAAGTGAAGGGACGACGACGTTTCAATTCTCATTTGAAAGTATGTCCCACGACGTGCTCATTGCTTGCCCTCTGGTATCTCTCCCTACTCTCAGGTGTTCTGTTATTCCTGCAGTTTCTCCATGTTCTTTTACTCAAGTGCTTCGCTACCTTACATTCCTGGTTGAACCATGTATTCTTCTTATGCTTTTCGTTTTTCTCCTTTTGAACCGGGATAAACCTATCTGCAGCTTCCTGGTACTTCTGGGTGACATAGTCCATCATATCCTGTACGGTCTTCTCTCTGAGTTCTGTTTCCCATGATATTCCCCTTTGGAAGTTCCTCATCTCGTCATATTTTCCACTTCGGTAATTTAGTCTTTTCCCTTCCGATCCCATCCTTGGATAGGTTATTCCTACCTCCACCAGATTCTCAAATGTCAATTCACTGTGGTCACTAATTCCTATGGGGGCTTCAAATTTGATTTCCCATATTTTTGACTCATTCAAGGTGAATATCAGGTCGAGTCTAGCTGGTTAATCATTGCCTCTCATTCTTGTGGGTTCCCTGACATGTTGGCTCAGAAAGTTCCTTGTTTCCACTTCCAAGAGTTTAGCTCTCCATGTATCTGCACCTCTATGTGGAGTCCCAATTCTCCCAGTCCATCTTTCCATGGTTGAAATCACTCATGATTAAGAGTCTGGAGCCATTCCTGCAGGTAACTGAAACTGCTCTCTCTATTATATTATTGGTTGTCATGTTGTTGTTCCTATCAAACTCCTGTCTGGGTCTTCTGTCATTTAGTGGAGGGTTGTAAATGACTGCTACTATTATCTCAGGTTTACCCATTGTCATAGCTCCTGTTACGTAATCTCTGAATCCGTCACAGGTCGGAATTTCCATCTCATCAAACCTCCAGTCCTTCCTTATCAGCAGGGCCACTCCTCCACCTCCTCTCCCTTCCCTTTCTTTCCTTACTATGTAGTAGTTCTTTGGAAACACAGCGTCTGTTATGACTCCTGACAATTTTGTTTCTGTAAGTCCTATTACATCTGGGTTTTCTTTCTGCACCCTTTCTGCCAGTTCACTTGCTTTATTGGTAATCCCATCGATGTTTGAGTACATTACCTTGAAGCTGTGTGTGTGTGTATGTGAGTTTACTCACCTAGTTGTACTCACCTAGTTGTGTTTGCGGGGGTTGAGCTCTGGCTCTTTGGTCCTGCCTCTCAACCGTCGAACAACTGATGTACACCAGTGTTAAAAAGTTTATCCTTATCTACCCTGTCAATTCCTCTGAGAGGATTCCTGTGTGTGTGTGTGTGTGTGTGTGTGTGTGTGTGTGTGTGTGTGTGTGTGTGTGTGTGTGTATCTACCGTGTGTGCGTCTCTACCAATGTGCATTCCGCACGCTCATGTGCATCAATGTGTGCGTATATACGCGTATACGCCTGAGTGGGTTGGCCACACACCACAAAACATACGATAGCCGTGATAAAAAAAAAATCATGAAAGACCAAGTTGAGGAATACACAGTACCTCTAATTGAGTTTTCCCGCCAATATTGTTGAATTTCCACGTGATTGACAGTAAATTTAAATTTGATGGCAAATATGTTAGATTGCGTAATATGTGCGATAAATGTCATGTTTGTGTTAATTCAAATGCTTGTTACAGGGCTATTGACGTGCACAGCTGGTCGGTACGTGCTTTAAACGTACACTTGTGGATGGTACTGGGCTACAGGCGTACACAGACTGTCCTTACGTGCAGTTGGCGTATTCACGTTGTTAATATTACGGGGTTTAAGACCCAAACAATTGGTCATTACTGGGCTACAGACGTTCACATGTGGTCGGTACTGGGCTATAGACGTACACATGTGGTCGTTACTGGGCTACAGACGTACACATGTGGTCGTTACTGGGCTACAGACGTACACATGTGGTCGTTACTGGGCTACAGACGTTCACATGTGGTCGTTACTGGGCTATAGACGTACACATGTGGTCGTTACTGGGCTACATACGTTCACATGTGTTCGGTACTGGGCTATAGACGTACACATGTGGTCGTTACTGGGCTATTGACGTACACATGTGGTCGTTACTGGGCTATAGACGTACACATGTGGTCGTTACTGGGCTATTGACGTACACATGTGGTCGTTACTGGGCTATAGACGTACACATGTGGTCGTTACTGGGCTACAGACGTTCACATGTGGTCGGTACTGGGCTATAGACGTACACATGTGGTCGTTACTGGGCTACAGACGTACACATGTGGTCGTTACTGGGCTACAGACGTTCACATGTGGTCGTTACTGGGCTACAGACGTTCACATGTGGTCGTTACTGGGCTATAGACGTACACATGTGGTCGTTACTGGGCTATAGACGTACACATGTGGTCGTTACTGGGCTATAGCCGTTCACATGTGGTCGTTACTGGGCTATAGCCGTTCACATGTGGTCGTTACTGGGCTACAGACGTTCACATGTGGTCGTTACTGGGCTATAGCCGTTCACATGTGGTCGTTACTGGGCTATAGCCGTTCACATGTGGTCGTTACTGGGCTATAGACGTACACATGTGGTCGTTACTGGGCTATAGACGTACACATGTGGTCGTTACTGGGCTACAGACGTACACATGTGGTCGTTACTGGGCTACAGACGTACACATGTGGTCGTTACTGGGCTACAGGCGTACACATGTGGTCGGTACTGGGCTACAGACGTACACATGTGGTCGGTACTGGGCTACAGACGTTCACATGTGGTCGTTACTTTGCTACAGACGTACACATGTGGTCGGTACTGGGCTATAGACGTACACATGTGGTCGGTACTGGGCTATAGACGTACACATGTGGTCGTTACTGGGCTATAGACGTACACAGAGGCATACTCATATATTGGCGTTACAAGGTATAGGGTATCCATACCGTTGCTGCATACTCAAGGCTTTGTCTCACGTACGCAGCGTAACATATTCGGAATTATACCTTATTAGAGTTCTTGTAAGTGGTTCTCGTGTCTGCCATCCTTGTATATCGAATTGCCTCGTATTGGTGTGATGTAGCTTTTGGGAAATGGGAAGAAAGGGAAGGGAAGGGAACTATCAGAGGGAAAGCGCCAAGCCATTACGACTATGTAGCACTGGGAAGGGGTCAGGATAAGGATTTTGGGATGGGACGGGGGGAAGGAATGGTGCCCAACCACTTGGACGGTCGGGAATTGAACGCCGACCTGCATGAAACGAGACCGTCGCTCTACCGTCCAGCCCAAGTGGTTGGGCACCATTATGAATCTACAGCTATATCTCGCTCGTTAATGTGTATGGTAACGATCCGCGAATTTGACGTGATGTCCCGTTTTCTGTTGGTTTTCTGTTGTTACAATGCTCGTAAGAACGAACATTGTAACTTCACAACCCAAGCAAGGTTGTTACTGTTGTAAACAACCTCGTAACGCTTCGGAGCTCATAAACTGTTTAATAAACGTAAACAAAGCCGCCATGATTTAAGACAGATGTAAATGTTTCGTCAAGTGGACACGTAAATGCTAAATGAATTATGGCCTTGGTCGTTTTTCTGTCATCTAACACCTGTTTCTGGACAAACAGGTGTTAGATGAGACCTGTAACTGATCTTATATACCCGGAACTCCTGTAGTCAGGTTGTGGAGTAGTCATGAGGTCTGTCCAAGCATCTTTGGCACCTCCTCGTTAACTGCTTGGACAGACGGCATTTGTATCGCTTCTTACACCACTACACAAAACGTTCCCTCTATCTATCTATCTATCTATCTATCTATCTATCTATCTATCTATCTATCTATCTATCTATCTATCTATCGAACACACACACACACACTCGTTGACAGATTGATAGACAGACAGACAGGAACACAAGCAAAATATAGACATGCAGAGACACAAAAAATAACATGCGAGGGTAAAAACCCACTGACCGATCAGAACTAGAAAATGACTGACGGACACAACGGAAGAGGAGCAAATATGGGAATAATTAAAAAATTAAAGGTTGCAACTTCACACACACACACACACACACACACACACACACACACACACACACACACACACACACACACACACACACACACACACACACGCACACACACTGGAGTATGCGGCTCCATCATGGAGTCCATATCTAGTCAAGGATACGACTAAACTGGAAAAGGTTCAAAGGTTTGCCACCAGACTAGTACCCGGGCTCAGAGGTATGAGCTACGAGGAGAGGCTACGGGAATTAAACCTCACGTCACTGGGACTCAGAAGAGCTAGACGGGACATGATCACCACATACAAGATTCTCAGAGGAATTGATAGGGTAGATAAAGACAGGCTTTTTACCACAAGGGGCACACGCACTAGGAGACACAAGTGGAAATTGAGTGCCCAAATGAGCCATAGAGACGTTGGAAAGAATTTTTTCATTGTCAGAGTAGTAGACAAATGGAATGCATTAGGCAGTGATGTGGTGGAAGCTGACTCCATACACATCTTCAAGTGTAGATATGATAGAGCCCAGTAGGCTCAGGAACCTATATATTAGTTGATTGACAGTTGAGAGGCGGGACCAAAGAGCCAGAGCTCAACCCCCGCAAGCACAACTAGGTGAGTACACACACACACACACACACACACACTCACACTCACACACACACACACACTCACACACTCACACACACACACACACACACACACACTCACACACACACACACACACACACACACACACACACACACACACACACACACACACACACTCACACACACACACACACACACACACACACACACACACACACACACACTCTCACACACACACACACACACACACACACACACACACACACACACACACACACACAAGAAAGGGGATAGACAGGAGGCACTGAACTACAGGCCAGTGTCCCTAACCTGCATACCATGCAAGCTGATGGAGAAGATTGTGCGAAAAAAACTAGTGGAGCATCTGGAGCGAAGGAACTTTGTAACACAGCATCAACATGGGTTCAGGGATGGCAGGTCCTGCCTCACAGGGTTACTTGAATTCTACGACCAGGCAACAAAAATAAGGCAAGAAAGAGAAGGGTGGGCAGACTGCATATTTTTGGATTGTCAGAAAGCCTTTGATACAGTACCACACAAGAGGCTAGTGCGAAAGTTGGAGATGCAGGCTGGAGTGAGAGGGAAGGTACTCCGGTGGATAGAGGAATACCTAAGCAACAGGAGACAACGAGTCTGTGTGAGGGGTGAGGTCTCAGATTGGCGAGACGTCACAAGTGGAGTCCCGCAGGGGTCAGTCCTTGGACCTATACTGTTTCTGGTATATGTAAATGATCTCCCAGAGGGTATAGATTCGTTCCTCTCAATGTTTGCCGACGATGCAAAAATTATGAGGAGGATTGAAACAGAGGATGATAGTAGGAGGCTACAAGATGACCTGGATAGACTGAGTGAATGGTCCAACAAATGGCTGTTGAAGTTCAACCCGAGTAAATGCAAAGTAATGAAACTAGGCAGTGGAAACAGGAGGCCAGGCACAGGATACAGAATAGGAGATGAAGTACTTAATGAAACAGACAGAGAGAAAGATCTAGGAGTTGATATCACACCAAACCTGTCTCCTGAAGCCCACATAAAGAGAATAACGTCTGCGGCATATGCGAGGCTGGCTAACATCAGAACGGCGTTCAGGAACCTGTGTAAGGAATCATTCAGAATCTTGTACACCACATATGTAAGACCAATCCTGGAGTATGCGGCCCCAGCATGGAGCCCGTACCTTGTCAAGCACAAGACGAAGCTGGAAAAAGTCCAAAGGTATGCTACTAGACTAGTCCCAGAACTAAGAGGCATGAGTTATGAGGAAAGGCTGCGGGAAATGCACCTCACGACACTGGAAGACAGAAGAGTAAGGGGGGACATGATCACAACCTACAAAATCCTCAGGGGAATCGACCGGGTAAACAAGGATGAACTATTCAACACTGGTGGGACGCGAACAAGGGGACACAGGTGGAAGCTGAGTACCCAAATGAGCCACAGAGACGTTAGAAAGAACTTTTTCAGTGTCAGAGTAGTTAGTAAATGGAATGCATTAGGAAGTGATGTGGTGGAGGCTGACTCCATACACAGTTTCAAATGTAGATATGATAGAGCCCAATAGGCTCAGGAATCTGTACACCAGTTGATTGACGGTTGAGAGGCGGGACCAAAGAGCCAGAGCTCAACCCCCGCAAGCACAATTAGATGAGTACACATCATCATCCTAAATCCCCCCTATTGAAAAATCTGCTGTTCTCATTAGGGACATATTAACAATACATATTAATATGTCCCCAATATGGGAAAGTGTGCCATGTTGATAATTTTGGCGCTGTGTTGCACAGTGAGTGACGCCTTGTTTTGCTGCCCTCATTATACGGCGAGTGTTGCTGGGTGCAACAATGACTGACATTCTGAGTAGTTGCAACACATTTTCCGCTCAATTGGCAGTGTTCATAGCGGCAGTTTTAGTGCCTCAGATGAATTGCTATTAGTGGCTGCGGTATTTACGTGGGAGGGGGTTGTGTGTGGGCCGTGGGAAGGGGGGTGTGGTGTGTAGTAAGTGGGAGGATGCCACAATGTTGGGCACTGTGTCACAGTCATTGGCACTGTGCCAGAAAGGCGAACACTCTGACACAGTGGTAGGCTCTGAGCCGGCAGGAAGGGCACTGGGCCACGCAGGTAGACTGTGTTATCTGGTGTAGACAGGTGAGGCCGCTGTGCCCCCAGGCTGTGTACACAAGAACCAAGTGGAATATTACCAGCCACGCCCCGCCGACCCGCACGGCGGAATTAATCTGCCATTGGTGGTCAGTCTGGCTAAATGTGGAGAGCTCCGGCCGGTTAGTTGAAGGGACAAGTATATGGTATGCTCAGGAGGAGGGGTATCGAAGCCCTCTTTGGCACCCTTCTCCACAATGCCACCGTCCCCCCCTCTGTAGAAGGTCAGCGTTACCCTCTGTAGAAGGTCAGCGTTACCCTCTGTAGAAGGTCAGCGTTACTCTCTGTTGAAGGTCAGCGTTACTCTCTGTAGAAGGTCAGCGTTACCCTCTGTAGAAGGTCAGCGTTACCCTCTGTAGAAGGTCAGCGTTACTCTCTGTAGTAGGTCAGCGTTACCCCTCTGTAGAAGGTCAGCGTTACCCTCTGTAGAAGGTCAGCGTTACTCTGTAGAAGGTCAGCGTTACCCCTCTGTAGAAGGTCAGCGTTACCCTCTGTAGAAGGTCAGCGTTACTCTCTGTAGTAGGTCAGCGTTACTCTCTGTAGAAGGTCAGCGTTACTCTCTGTAGAAGGTCAGCGTTACCCTCTGTAGAAGGTCAGCGTTACTCTCTGTAGTAGGTCAGCGTTACCCCTCTGTAGAAGGTCAGCGTAACCCTCTGTAGAAGGTCAGCGTTACTCTCTGTAGAAGGTCAGCGTTACTCTCTGTAGAAGGTCAGCGTTACTCTCTGTAGGTCAGCGTTACTCTCTGTAGAAGGTCAGCGTTACTCTCTGTAGTAGGTCAGCGTTACCCCTCTGTAGAAGGTCAGCGTTACCCTCTGTAGAAGGTCAGCGTTACTCTCTGTAGAAGGTCAGCGTTACCCCTCTGTAGAAGGTCAGCGTTACTCTCTGTAGAAGGTCAGCGTTACTCTCTGTAGGTCAGCGTTACTCTCTGTAGTAGGTCAGCGTTACTCTCTGTAGAAGGTCAGCGTTACTCTCTGTAGAAGGTCAGCGTTACTCTCTGTAGAAGGTCAGCGTTACTCTAGATGGTCAGCGTTACCCTCTGTAGAAGGTCAGCGTTACTCTCTGTAGAAGGTCAGCGTTACCCTCTGTAGAAGGTAAGCGTTACCCCTCTGTAGAAGGTCACCGTTACCCTCTGTAGAAGGTCAGCGTTACCCTGTGTAGAAGGTCACCGTTACCCTCTGTAGAAGGTCAGCGTTACTCTCTGTAGAAGGTCACCGTTACCCTCTGTAGAAGGTCAGCGTTACTCTCTGAAGAAGGTCAGCGTTACCCCTCTGTAGAAGGTCACCGTTACCCTCTGTAGAAGGTCAGCGTTACCCTGTGTAGAAGGTCACCGTTACCCTCTGTAGAAGGTCAGCGTTACTCTCTGTAGAAGGTCACCGTTACCCTCTGTAGAAGGTCAGCGTTACCCTGTGTAGAAGGTCACCGTTACCCTCTGTAGAAGGTCAGCGTTACTCTCTGTAGAAGGTCACCGTTAGCCTCTGTAGAAGGTCAGCGTTACTCTCTGTAGGTCAGCGTTACTCTCTGTAGTAGGTCAGCGTTACTCTCTGTAGTAGGTCAGCGTTACCCCTCTGTAGAAGGTCACCGTTACCCTGTGTAGAAGGTCACCGTTACCCTGTGTAGAAGGTCACCGTTACCCTCTGTAGAAGGTCAGCGTTACCCTCTGCAGTTCGACTTTCATCTACATGATCCATTAGCGTTCAGGGTTCGACCCCAGTCTAAACCGTCCGTGGGAGGAGGAGACACTATGTAGCTCTAGTATGGACCCTTCGGCGCTAGGATCCTCGGTGGCAGCTTCCACTCACAGGCTGACACATCAATATCTAATCAACTGGGTTGCACTTGTGAGTTAGTAACTATAAATAGTAAACTAGATGTGTGTAAATCACGAAAATAGACACGTGATTAAAAATGTGACAGTGTCAGACCACGGAGGAAAATTGAAACAGGAATTTCCTTAAGTACTTTCGTATATTAATACATCATCAGAAGGAGTGAAGTAAACTAGATATATCAGGGTAATACAGGTTGGGCTCAATGAATTCACATGGAGTTTAATTGGTCCAAATTGGATCCGGATAGTGTAATTTGTGTTCATTTGGAACACATTGGATCAAGAGAGCACCATTGAACAATCACGTGGTCCACAATGGATCAGAATAGTAGAATTGGTCTTTATGTGGAACCAATTGGATAAAGATTGTGTAATTGAAAATGACATGATATGAAATTGGATTATGAGAATAAAAAGAGATGTAGAGGTGGTAGAAGAAGGCTGGGAGGAGGTATATGGTTAGGAAGGTGGGGGTCGTGGGGCTGTAAGTAGCGGGTGAGATGCTGGCAGGGCGAGCCCCTGTTGGCCGCAGGTAACAGGAGAATACATTGACAGCTGGTTGTGTTAAGCGGACCTTGCCGCAGCCTGTCTTCAAGCCTCCGCATTAATGGTCCAGGAAGTGCCTCCTCTCGGCTGAAATTCGAGTAGACGCCTTAGGATGAATTAAGTTGATTGTCGCTCCTCCTCCTCCTCCTCCTCCTCCTCCTCCTCCTCCTCCTCCTCCTCCTCCTCCTCCTCCTCCTCTTCCTCCTTCTCCTCCTCCTCCTCTTCTTACCTTGTTTACGAATGTTTTTGTTTCATATATTTTCAATAGTGTTGCTTTTTTCATTACCTTTCACATGGGAAGTTGGGCACCATTCCTTTCCCTCCGTCCCATCCCAATATCCTAATCCTGACCCCTTCCCAGTCCTATATTAGTCGTAATGGCTTGGCGCTTTCCCCTTCGCATGGGAAGAATTAAGACTAACTTATCTTATCCTGGGGGGGGGGGGACCTAGTTCAGTTGTCACCAAGTCAAGATGCTATGGATATATATTGCTAAATATATATGAAAGATATAATGCCGAACATAGGTTCATAGTTCAGTCGTGGCAGATATGCCGGTGTTGCAGGGACCTCACCGGACTCGCTGTAACCGGATCAGAAACTGTATCTGTCACCCTGAGAGTCCTGTCACGCTGAGAGTCCTGTCACCCTGAGAGTCCTGTCACGCTGAGAGTCCTGTCACCCTGAGAGTCCTGTCACGCTGAGAGTCCTGTCACGCTGAGAGTCCTGTCACGCTGAGAGTCCTGTCACCCTGAGAGTCCTGTCACCCCTGAGAGTCCTGTCACCCCTGAGAGTCCTGTCACCCCTGAGAGTCCTGTCACCCCAGAGAGTCCTGTCACCCCTGAGAGTCCTGTCACCCTGAGAGTCCTGTCACCCTGAGAGTCCTGTCACCCCTGAGAGTCCTGTCACCCCTGAGAGTCCTGTCACGCTGAGAGTCCTGTCACCCTGAGAGTCCTGTCACCCCTGAGAGTCCTGTCACCCCTGAGAGTCCTGTCACCCCTGAGAGTCCTGTCACCCCAGAGAGTCCTGTCACCCCTGAGAGTCCTGTCACCCTGAGAGTCCTGTCACCCTGAGAGTCCTGTCACCCCTGAGAGTCCTGTCACCCCTGAGAGTCCTGTCACCCCTGAGAGTCCTGTCACCCCTGAGAGTCCTGTCACCCTGAGAGTCCTGTCACCCTGAGAGTCCTGTCACCCTGAGAGTCCTGTCACCCTGAGAGTCCTGTCACCCTGAGAGTCCTGTCAAGTGTTCCGGCAAGCATCTGGGTCATATTGTCTCCTCAAACATCCCGCCTGTCAACGTTTGTCATGCCATCATGCTGAGGGAATGTCATACTGAGGGAATGTCATTCTGAGGGAATGTCATGCTGAGGGAATGTCATACTGAGGGAATGTCAAGCTGAAGGAATGTCATGCTGAGGGAATGTCATGCTGAGGGAATGTCAAGCTGAGGAATGTCATGCTGAGGGAATGTCATGCTGAGGGAATGTCATGCTGGGGGAATGTCATACTGAGGGAATGTCATACTGAGGGAATGTCATGCTGAAGGAATGTCATGCTGAGGGAATGTCATGCTGAGGGAATGTCATGCTGAGGGAATGTCATGCTGAGGGAATGTCAAGCTGAGGAATGTCATGCTGAGGGAATGTCATGCTGAGGGAATGTCATGCTGAGGGAATGTCAAGCTGAGGGAATGTCATGCTGAGGGAATGTCATGCTGAGGGAATGTCATGCTGGGGGAATGTCATACTGAGGGAATGTCATGCTGGGGGAATGTCATACTGAGGGAATGTCATACTGAGGGAATGTCATGCTGAAGGAATGTCATGCTGAGGGAATGTCATGCTGAGGGAATGTCATGCTGAGGGAATGTCATGCTGAGGGAATGTCAAGCTGAGGAATGTCATGCTGAGGGAATGTCATGCTGAGGGAATGTCATGCTGAGGGAATGTCAAGCTGAGGGAATGTCATGCTGAGGGAATGTCATGCTGAGGGAATGTCATGCTGGGGGAATGTCATACTGAGGGAATGTCATGCTGGGGGAATGTCATACTGAGGGAATGTCATACTGAGGGAATGTCATGCTGAAGGAATGTCATGCTGAGGGAATGTCATGCTGAGGGAATGTCATGCTGAGGGAATGTCATGCTGAGGGAATGTCAAGCTGAGGAATGTCATGCTGAGGGAATGTCATGCTGAGGGAATGTCATGCTGGGGGAATGTCATACTGAGGGAATGTCATACTGAGGGAATGTCATGCTGAAGGAATGTCATGCTGAGGGAATGTCATGCTGAGGGAATGTCATGCTGAGGGAATGTCATGCTGAGGGAATGTCAAGCTGAGGAATGTCATGCTGAGGGAATGTCATGCTGAGGGAATGTCATGCTGAGGGAATGTTATGCTGAGGGAATGTCATACTGAGGGAATGTCATACTGAGGGAATGTCATGCTGAGGGAATGTCATACTGAGGGAATGTCATACTGAGGGAATGTCATGCTGAGGGAATGTCATGCTGAGGGAATGTCATACTGAGGGAATGTCATACTGAGGGAATGTCATGCTGAGGGAATGTCATACTGAGGGAATGTCATGCTGAGGGAATGTCATACTGAGGGAATGTCATACTGAGGGAATGTCATGCTGAGGGAATGTCATACTGAGGGAATGTCATACTGAGGGAATGTCATACTGAGGGAATGTCATGCTGAGGGAATGTCATACTGAGGGAATGTCATACTGAGGGAATGAACAGTTATTTAATTAAGAGTGAGTGAGGCAGGTGTTGTGTACTCTTACCTGAGACACACTGACCCTGGCAAGCTGAACTGTGTATGGAAGAAATAGTCAAGACGAATCTTAGGTCTCCTGCCACGCACCCCTTGACCTCTCTTGCCAGGGCTTATGGCCACCCCTTGACCTCTCTTGCCAGGGCTTATGGCCACTCCTTGACCTCTCCTGCCAGGGCTTATGGCCACTCCTTGACCTCTCCTGCCAGGGCTTATGGCCACTCCTTGACCTCTCCTGCCAGGTCTTATGGCCACTCCTTGACCTCTCCTGCCAGGTCTTATGGCCACCCCTTGACCTCTCTTGCCAGGGATTATGGCCACTCCTTGACCTCTCCTGCCAGGGCTTATGGCGACTCCTTGACCTCTCCTGCCAGGGATTATGGCTACTCCTTGACCTCTCCTGCCAGGGCTTATGGCGACTCCTTGACCTCTCCTGCCAGGGATTATGGCTACTCCTTGACCTCTCCTGCCAGGGCTTATGGCCACTCCTTGGCCTCTCCTGCCAGGGCTTATGACCACTCCTTGACCTCTCCTGCCAGGTCTTATGGCCACTCCTTGACCTCTCTTGCCAGGGCTTATGGCCACTCCTTGACCTCTCCTGCCAGGGCTTATGGCCACTCCTTGACCTCTCTTGCCAGGGCTTATGGCCACTCCTTGACCTCTCCTGCCAGGGCTTATGGCCACTCCTTGACCTCTCCTGCCAGGGCTTATGGCCACTCCTTGACCTCTCTTGCCAGGGATTATGGCCCCTCCTTGACCTCTCTTGCCAGGGATTATGGCCACTCCTTGACCTCTCCTGCCAGGGCTTATGGCCACTCCTTGACCTCTCTTGCCAGGGATTATGGCCACTCCTTGACCTCTCTTGCCAGGGATTATGGCCACTCCTTGACCTCTCTTGCCAGGGATTATGGCCACTCCTTGACCTCTCTTGCCAGGGCTTATGGCCACTTCTTGACCTCTCCTGCCAGGGCTTATGGCCACTTCTTGACCTCTCCTGCCAGGGCTTATGGCCACTCCTTGACCTCTCCTGCCAGGCCTTATGGCCACTTCTTGACCTCTCCTGCCAGGTCTTATGGCCACTCCTTGACATCTGCCAGGCCTTATGGCCACTTCTTGACCTCTCCTGCCAGGGATTATGGCCACTCCTTGACCTCTCCTGCCAGGGCTTATGGCCACTCCTTGACCTCTCCTGCCAGGGCTTATGGCCACTTCTTGACCTCTCCTGCCAGGGCTTATGGCCACTCCTTGACCTCTCCTGCCAGGCCTTATGGCCACTCCTTGACCTCTCCTGCCAGGGCTTATGGCCACTCCTTGACCTCTCCTGCCAGACCTTATGGCCACTCCTTGACATCTGCCAGACCTTATGGCACCGTAAGTCTTGTTTCTCTATACAGGTGCTCACTCCTGCTGACTCGCCAGATCTTTGCTACAAATATCAGAAGGACTGTAAGAATATATTGGATATGACTGAGAGTATGACGACGTAGCAGACCTGCACCATAGAATATAATTACTAAAAAAAATTAGTGAGATAGTAGTTGTACCTCTTGGGATAATAATATTATTAAGGAATTTCTGATATATATATATATATATATATATATATATATATATATATATATATATATATATATATATATATATATATATATATATATATATATATATATATGTATAAATATATATATATGTGTGTGTGTGTGTGTGTGTGTTAGGTCTAAGATCTGATTTTATATTTATGCAACGGTTAAAAAAAGTTTGTCATTTGGCCAAATGGAAAACGACAGATTTATACACTGTGAAAATAACATGTGCTATAATTGAACAGTTTTGTGTATGCAACAGGAAACAGCGCTGATGAGAGATGGTGACGATATACACCGCGGGCGAGTTGCTCTTTGTTGTATGATAGTGTGGCATACACTGGAATGTCAAGGGGGGGGGGGGGATTATCGCATACACAGATTTGACAGAAGAGCATACACAGACGTGACAAAAAAGTATTACACACACACACACACACACACACACACACACACACACACACACACACACACATACACACACACACACACACACACACACACACACACACACATACACACACACACACACACACACACATACACACACACACACACACACACACACACACACACACACACATACACACACACACACACACACACACACACACACACACACACACACGACTCGTTGAACGTATGATATACACAAGCGGGTACCCAGAAATAGTGAAGACCGCTTCCAGGGTATTCATGATTAATTACAAGTACATATATACACAAATACACACGTACAAGTGTATAAGTACAATAATTTATTATACATAATCCATCACCAACTCAACATCTTGTTAAAGAAATATGATGTATAAAAGTATCTATATATTGAGTAATAATTACATATTTCAAAGTTATATTAAATGTGTGTATTAAAGAAACGTAATTTTGAAATTCTCGTTACCCCTATAACACTGGAAGAATGATTAACAAGCCACCATATCATACCAGGATACTGGGTCTTTTATAATGATTTAAAACAGTACAAAAAACTAGTTAAACTGGTTAAATAAAACCATAATATATATTGACTTTTTTAAGAGCGAAGGAATTTATATTAAAGTTTATACAAATTGAATGAATTTTAACTTATAAACGAGAGGTTAAAATTTTACATTTCAGAGCTAATGTTAATGTTATTTTTCAGAGATTATAACTTGAAGGTGACCCTTGACGCTACAACAGTCGCTACATGACCCTTGACGCTACAACAGTCGCTACATGACCCTTGACGCTACAACAGTCGCTACATGACCCTTGACGCTACAACAGTCGCTACATGACCCTTGACGCTACAACAGTCGCTACATGACCCTTGACGCTACAACAGTCGCTACATGACGCTACAACAGTCGCTACATGACCCTTGACGCTACAACAGTCGCTACATGACCCATGACGCTACAACAGTCGCTACATGACCCTTGACGCTACAACAGTCGCTACATGACCCTTGACGCTACAACAGTCGCTACATGACGCTACAACAGTCGCTACATGACCCTTGACGCTACAACAGTCGCTACATGACCCATGACGCTACAACAGTCGCTACATGACCCATGACGCTACAACAGTCGCTACATGACCCTTGACGCTACAACAGTCGCTACATGACCCATGACGCTTCAACAGTCGCTACATGACCCATGACGCTAAAACAGTCGCTACATGACCCATGACGCTACAACAGTCGCTACATGACCCTTGACGCTAAAACAGTCGCTACATGACCCATGACGCTACAACAGTCGCTACATGACCCTTGACGCTACAACAGTCGCTACATGACCCTTGACGCTACAACAGTCGCTACATGACCCATGACGCTACAACAGTCGCTACATGACCCATGACGCTACAACAGTCGCTACATGACCCTTGACGCTACAACAGTCGCTACATGACCCTTGACGCTACAACAGTCGCTACATGACCCATGACGCTACAACAGTCGCTACATGACCCATGACGCTACAACAGTCGCTACATGACCCATGACGCTACAACAGTCGCTACATGACCCATGACGCTACAACAGTCGCTACATGACCCATGACGCTACAACAGTCGCTACATGACCCATGACGCTACAACAGTCGCTACATGACCCATGACGCTACAACAGTCGCTACATGACCCTTGACGCTACAACAGTCGCTACATGACCCATGACGCTACAACAGTCGCTACATGACCCATGACGCTACAACAGTCGCTACATGACCCATGACGCTACAACAGTCGCTACATGACCCTTGACGCTACAACAGTCGCTATATCACCCATGACGCTGCAACAGTCGCTCCATGATCCATGACGCTACAACAGTCGCTACATGACCCATGACGCTACAACAGTCGCTACATGACCCATGACGCTACAACAGTCGCTATATGACCCATGACGCTGCAACAGTCGCTACATGACCCATGACGCTACAACAGTCGCTACATGACCCTTGACGCTACAACAGTTGCTACATGACCCATGACGCTGCAACAGTCGCTACATGACCCATGACGCTACAACAGTCGCTACATGACCCATGACGCTACAACAGTCGCTACATGACCCTTGACGCTACAACAGTTGCTACATGACCCATGACGCTGCAACAGTCGCTACATGACCCATGACGCTACAACAGTCGTTCCATGACCCATGACGCTACAACAGTCGCTACATGACCCATGACGCTACAACAGTCGCTACATGACCCATGACGCTGCAACAGTCGCTACATGACCCATGACGCTACAACAGTCGCTACATGACCCATGACGCTACAACAGTCGCTACATGACCCATGACGCTACAACAGTCGCTACATGACCCTTGACGCTACAACAGTCGCTACATGACCCTTGACGCTACAACAGTCGCTACATGACCCATGACGCTACAACAGTCGCTACATGACCCATGACGCTACAACAGTCGCTACATGACCCATGACGCTACAACAGTCGCTACATGACCCTTGACGCTACAACAGTCGCTACATGACCCTGATCAATCCAGTTGAAGGTTGCAAGACTCAGCTTCTGCGAGCGTTAAACCGCCAAGTATCCGGATTTTTCCTATTAAAATATACACGTTTAATCTGTATAATGAATTATATTCGGTTATGGCCTCAACAGCTGCATAAAAAGCATGCCGGCCATTTTTGTGATGATTTAAACTCGTTGCTCTTCGAATTAAGATCCTTTTTTTCCTTGCGTTAGTTTGCGAGTGACATTTCGTGAGTGTGAATGGCACATAAATTGGATTAAAAGTGGCACCCCTAGTGACAGGAAGTTTTATTAAGCGTGTTGAGTGACAGGTTAATGGCAGGGTCAGGAGGAGGAGTGTCAGGACCCCTTGGTGGTGGCCGTGTTTATGTCGCACTAACAACTCCACACTGCATAATAGTGCCCCAACCTCTGTCACCGCTACGCCTCATATTTTTGTTCTCGGCCGGAGCCTCGCCGCTAGTTTGTCTCACCTTCCTCCCTCGTCCGGAGCCTCGCCGCTAGTTTGTCTCACTTTCCTCCCTCGTCCGGAGCCTCGCCGCTAGTTTGTCTCACTTTCCTCCCTCGGCCGGAGCCTCGCCGCTAGTTTGTCTCACTTTCCTCCCTCGTCCGGAGCCTCGCCGCTAGTTTGTCTCACTTTCCTCCCTCGGCCGGAGCCTCGCCGCTAGTTTGTCTCACTTTCCTCCCTCGTCCGGAGCCTCGCCGCTAGTTTGTCTCACTTTCCTCCCTCGTCCGGAGCCTCGCCGCTAGTTTGTCTCACCTTCCTCCCTCGGCCGGAGCCTCGCCGCTAGTTTGTTTCACTTTCCTCCCACGTCCGGAGCCTCGCCGCTAGTTTGTTTCACTTTCCTCCCACGTCCGGAGCCTCGCCTCTAGTTTGTCTCACCTTCCTCCCTCGGCCGGAGCCCCACCGCTATAAAGGGTCCCAGAGGCACCAATCCAACACAGCAGAGCCATGCTATCCAACTAAAATTTTAGGCCTTCCCTGAGGTGCCACTGTGGCATGAAGGTGTTGGATGATCCACGTCCTGGTTATTGCTTGCCAAAGTAACACCGGTGAGAAGGCCTAAAGTCCCAGTTGAACAGCAGAGTTGTCTCTGAGTTCCGTCTCTATTGGAGGTGCCGGGGACTCAGTAGGTCGCGCTCCGGGCTCTGCTTTTGCGGTCTGCGTTTGGAGGCTCCTATAGTTCAGGTGGATGAAATGTTGTTATCCGAGGTATGGTAGTTAGCAATTTGTGATTGGGAGGTGAATCACCTAACACCTTCATGCCAAAGTGGCACCCCGGGCAAGGCCTGAAATTCCCGTTAGACAGCAGACGTGTCCTGAGCAACTTACTGAGCCACAATAAAGCGGGACAGTTTGGTGTCCCGCTTTATTGTGGCTCAGTAAGTTGCTCTACGGACTATCCTCTTGGGCTATACAGCCTACGGGCTATCCTCTTGGGCTATACAGCCTACGGACTATCCTCTTGGGCTATACAGCCTACGGGCTATATATATAATATTTGTAAAAGCAATATTGCATTTTGTGCAAAAACTTGTCGCGCAGGTAATCAGACGTTGTGGGAGGCAGAGGGTCGGGTACTCTTACTAAGTCAACACTGACAATGACATTGTGAGTGATTACCTCTGACACAGCCTCACTCAAGCAGCCCCGGGGGAGTATTGTCGATACTGTGAAAGACAGTGTGTCAGCTGCTTGGTACTGGGGAATGGGGGGTTGGTACTGGGGTAGGGGGTTGGTTGGTACTGGGGAGGGGGGTGGGGGTTTAGTACTTGGGAGGGGGGTGTGGTGGTTTGGTACTGGGGAGGAGGGGGTCGTGGTGTGGTACTGGGGCGGGGGGGGGATGGTTTGGTACTGGGGCGGGGGGGGGGGGGGGTGTGGTACTGGGGCGGAAGGGGGGGGGGGTGTGGTACTGGGGCGGAGGGGTGGTGGTTTGGTACTGGGGAGGGGGGGTGGTGGTTTGGTACTGGGGAGGGAAGGGGTAGTTTGGTACTGGGGGAGGGGGGTGGTGGTTTGGTACTGGGGAGGGGGGGTGGTGGTTTGGTACTGGGGAGGGGGGGGGGTGGTGGATTGGTACTGGATGGAGGGGGGATGTTAGATTTGTCCTATAAAATCTCTTCCCCTTCCCGCCAACCCTCCCCCCCCCTCCCCCCCCCCCCTCCCCCCGCCCCTCCCCCCCCCTCCCCCCGCCCATCCCCCCCCCTTGACACCACTACAGCTGCGTGACACCAACAATTGCCTGACTGTCATGCTTTTATTACATAATTGGCAGAACAGGCGTTCGACACCTGTCATTCACACCACACACCTGTGCTTAAGAAATAATCGCGAGGAAAGTTTGGTCCGGGGGTTGTAATTGGCACTTAATCTGTAATTGGCACTGAGCTTCTCCTCCCACTGTAAATGGCACTGTGCCTCTCCGTGCCTTGTGATTCCTGCCCACGCTGGATTGATCTCAGTAGCGTGAGAGAGAGTTTGTACTCACCTAGTTGTGCTTGCGGGGGTTGAGCTCTGGCTCTTTGGTCCCGCCTCTCAAGTGTCAATCAACTGGTGTACAGATTCCTGAGCCTATTGGGCTCTGTCATATCTACATGTGAAACTGTGTATGGAGTCAACCTCCACCACAACACTTCCTAGTGCATTCCATTTACTATCTACTCTGACACTGAAAAAGTTCTTTCTATTGTCTCTGTGGCTCATTTGCGTACTCAGCTTCCACTTGTGTCCCCTTGTGTGTGTACCACCCGTGTACATCCTTGTGTCAGTTCAATTCCTGTCAATTCCCTTGAGAATTTTGTATGTGGTGGTCATGTCTCGCTGAGCTCTTCTGTCTTCCAGCGGCGTGAGGTGCAGTTCAGGCAGCCTTTCCTAATAGCTCATGCCTCTTAGTTCTGGGACTTGCCTAATGGTATACCTGTGAACTTTTTCCAGCTTCGTCTTGTGCTTGACAAGGTACGGGCTCCATGCTGGGGCCGCATACTCCAGGATTGGTCTTACATATGTGGTATACACGTTCTTAAGGATTCCTTACTCAGGTTTCTGAAGGCTGTTCTGATGTGGGCATCAGGGGACAGGTTTGGTGTGATATCAACTCCTAGATCTTTCTCTCTGTCCGTTTCATGAAGGACTTCATCTCCCATTCGGTATCCAGTGACTGGCCTCCTGTTTCCACCGCCTAGTTTCATTATTTTACATTTACTTGGTGTGTGTGTGTACCTATCAGTACTTACCTCTCAGTGACTAGGAGGCAGTGAGGTCTAGCTCCTTATGCCCCGCCTTCCAGCCTTGTTGTATCTCTTCCATATATTTTTACTATTCTGACGTTCGAAATTCTTGTCGTATCTGACTTGAAAGTTGTGGATGGAGGTGGCTTCTACAACCTCTTCTTTCAGTGCAAAACTCGTGTTGAACATCCATACAGTATACGAATGTTTCCCTGTATTTTTTACTCGTTTGCATTTCCAGCTTCCACTTATGTCCTCTTGTCCTACTTTCTCTCAATTTCATAACACAGTCGTTGTCCATCTTGACTATTCCCCTCAGTATCTTGTATGTTGCGATCATAACACCTCCGATTCTTCTATCCTCTTGGATTCCATAGTCTACCCTCATAGCTTAACCCTCTTAGCTCTGGCACCAGTTTTGTTGCGAACTTCTGCACATTTTTAATTTTGGTTTTATACGTCACAAAGTGTGTGTTCCATGCTGGTGCCGCATATTCCAGTACTGCTCTGGATACATGGACCTGGACCTGGATGGGGTTCTGGAAGTTCTTCTACTCCCCAAGCCCGGCCTGAGGCCAGGCTGGACTTGTGAGAGTTTTGGTCCACCAGGCTGTTGCTTGCAGCAGCCCGCAGGCCCACATATCCACCACAACCCGGTTGGTCCGGCACTTCTTGGAGAAAAAGTCCAAGTAAAAGTTTATACTTGGAGGGAGGGTATTGAACAGTTGTGAACCTCTGATGTTCATAAAGTGTTCTCTGATTGTGTCTATGGCTCCCCTGTTCTTCACTGGCTGTATTTCGCATTTAATTCCATACGTTCACTCCCGCCATCCCATCCCAAAATCCTTATCCTGACCCTTTCCCAGTGCAATATAGTCGTAATGGCTTGGCGCTTTCCCCCTGATAGTTCCTTACTGTGCAAATTTGGGACCTGGCCCTCCAGTATTTTCCACGAATATATTATTTTATACGTATTTCGTCTTCTTTCTTGAGAATACATTTTGAGAGCTTTGAGACGATTCCAATAGTGTAGGTGCTTTATCGCGTCTATGTATGCCGTATATGTTCTCTGTATTCCCTCTATTTCAGTAATCTCTACTGCTCTGAAGGGGAAGTGAATATCGAGCAGAACTCAAGGCAGGACATCACAAGATATTTGAAGATGGGATACAAACATTGTGATGGGATCCCTGGATTTGAAAGTTCTCGTAATCCATCCTATCATTATCTGGCTGACGCAATATTTGCTTGGTTATGTTCCCTAAACGTTAGGTCGTCAGACACCATTATTCCCAAATCCTTGGCATGTTGCTCTCCTTCTATGGGCAGATTTGATTGTGTTTTATACCTGTAATATTTTAAAGTTCCTCATTTCCACCATGCCTAAGTACCTGACATTTATCACTCTTGAGCAGTGTTATTTTCTGCTCCCCAGTCGACAACTTTATTAATATCAGCTTCTATTTTTTCAATGACTTCTACATAAATAATCTATTTTTGTCTATATCTGATATGAAAAAAATTTAAAAGCAGATGACACAAGAACCAGCATGATGATTACTTGTGTGAGATAGATGTTAAACAGTGGCTTGTAACTTGTAACTACTGGTACACCAGTTACAGCCCGCTCCTGTGCCGGGAAAGTCCACTACGGGCTCGCCATAGCCCGTGCTACTTGCAACTGTTGTTCTTGGTCAAAATTATAATAATTATGATAATAACAATGCACAAAGATATCCTATTAAAGTGATGTATCAGTGAGAAAATTAGTAGGAGTCCTGGGAGAGGATTCGAACCTATGTTCTGGGTACTCCCAAGCACGCGCCTTAAACCACTACACCACGACATGGTAAAAAGTAATCCCCATGGCTGGGGATTGAACTGAATCCTCTAGGGGACCTGAGGCTTCCAACTGAACCCTATAACCAGGATTTCACCCATTTCCCCCCCCCCCTCCATGTCATGCTGTAGTGCTCAAAGGCGTGTGCATGGGAGTACCCAGAAAATAGGTTCGAATCCTCCTCAGGACTCCTGCAAATTTTCTCAATAATAATAATATCATAATAATAATAATTAAAAATAGGCGTAATAATAATATATAAAATTAAAAAATTATAGGCGTATAATATCGGTACCCCGAGGTGCGGTCAATGTTATTCACCACTAAGCTACCAATTTAACCACGATAGTAATTCCACCATTAAGGTGATTAATGAGGGTTGTTAAAAGAAAATGTTGGGTAACAATTTGCAGATCGTTTGTGTTAAACCCCTCAGCTCTAGGCCCACTGCTGTTAGCGGACACTCTCTTTAGCGACCACTGTGGTGACGCAGTAGTTCAGAGCCGCAAGCGGTAGTCCAAGGCCGTACGCAATAGTCCACAGCCGCAAGTGATAGTTCAAGGCCGCACGCAATAGTTCACAGCCGCAAGCGGTAGTCCAAGGCCGCACGCAATAGTTCACAGTCGCAAGCGGTAGTCCAAGGCCGCACGCAATAGTCCACAGTCGCAAGCGGTAGTCCAAGGCCGCACGCAATAGTCCACAGCCGCAAGCGGTAGTCCAAGGCCGCACGCAGTAGTCCACAGCCGCAAGCGGTAGTCCAAGGCCGCACGCAGTAGTCCACAGCCGCAAGCGGTAGCCCAAGGCCGCACGCAGTAGTCCACAGCCGCAAGCGGTAGCCCAAGGCCGCACGCAGTAGTCCACAGCCGCAAGCGGTAGCCCAAGGCCGCACGCAGTAGTCCACAGCCGCAAGCGGTAGCCCAAGGCCGCACGCAGTAGTCCACAGCCGCAAGCGGTAGCCCAAGGCCGCACGCAGTAGTCCACACCCGCAAGCGGTAGCCTAAGGCCGCACGCAATAGTCCACAGCCGCAAGCGGTAGTCCAAGGCCGCATGCAATAGTCCCCAGGCGCTTGTAATGACCCAAGGCAGCATGCAATACACAATGGCCGCACGCAACACCCCCACGAACGCACGCAAGAGCAGCGGTCAACACTAGTCACATGTCATAGACACCGCCGAGGACATTAGCAGCACACATGTTGGGATTAATATTCTAATTTGCGTGCGGGGTGACTGCGTGCGGCGCGCGCGTGCGTGGTCAGTGAGTGAAACGAGCGTTTAATTACGGGTGTTACTGGTAATGTGCGTGCGTTACGCCTGGGTCCTTGTGGACGCCTGGTGATGGGGGGCAGTATTGCGTGCAGGACCTGGTGATGGGGAGCATGTTACGTGCAGGACCTGGTGATGGGGAGCAGTGTTGCGTGCAGGACCTGGTGATGGGGAGAGCATGTTGCGTGCAGGACCTGGTGATGGGGAGCATGTTGCGTGCAGAACCTGGTGATGGGGAGCATTATTGCGTGCAGGACTTGGTGATAGGAGAGCATTGTTGCGTGCAGCCCCTGGTGATGGGGAGAGCGTGTTGCGTGCAGGACCTGGTGATGGGGGACAGTATTGCGTGCAGGACCTGGTGATGGGGGAGCATGTTGCGTGCAGGACCTGGTGATGGGGAGAGCATTGTTGCGTGCAGGACCTGGTGATGGGGGGCAGTATTGCGTGCAGGACCTGGTGATGGGGAGCATGTTACGTGCAGGACCTGGTGAGGGGGAGCATGTTGCGTGCAGGACCTGGTGATGGGGAGAGCATTGTTGCGTGCAGGACCTGGTGATGGGGGACAGTATTGCGTGCAGGACCTGGTGATGGGGGAGCATGTTGCGTGCAGGACCTGGTGATGGGGGGCAGTATTGCGTGCAGCCCCTGGTGATGGGGAGCATGTTGCGTGCAGAACCTGGTGATGGGGAGAGCATGTTGCGTGCAGGACTCGGTGATGGGGAGAGCATGTTACGTGCAGGACCTGGTGATGGGGAGCATGTTGCGTGCAGGACCTGGTGATGGGGAGAGCATGTTGCGTGCAGGACCTGGTGATGGGGAGCATGTTGCGTGCAGAACCTGGTGATGGGGAGCATTATTGCGTGCAGGACCTGGTGATGGGGAGAGCATGTTGCGTGCAGGACCTGGTGATGGGGAGCATGTTGCGTGCAGGACTCGGTGATGGGACGAATGCTAGTTGGAAGCACCGAGAAACACACGTACGCCAGCCTGGGTAATATCAGAGGATTGTGCTGTCGAATAAAACCAAGACAGAACGTGTATGAAACGTGTATTGAACATGTATGAAACATTTATGGAACGTGTTTGGAGCGTGTATGAAATGTGTATGGAGCGTGTATGGAACGTGTATTGAATATGTATTAGAAGGAAGTGTTGGACTAAGCTGAACACCACCTCCTAGTGATCATGCACTCACCTTAGTGATCATGCACTCACCCTAGTGATCATGCACTCACCCTAGTGATTATGCACTCACCCTAGTGATCATGCACTCACCCTAGTGATCATGCACTCACCCTAGTGATCAGGCACTCACCCTAGTGATCATGCACTCACCCTAGTGATCATGCACTCACCCTAGTGATCATGCACTCACCTTTCCCTAGTGATCATGTACTTGACTCTAGGTAACAGATCGCGTGTTTGGCTTCATCGATCACAAGTCCTTTAAAAACCTGCGACATTTGACTTTTAACTCAGTCTAAATTGTTCTTAGGTGAAGGAGTTGTTGTAACTCCACGTTCGGGGTTGTGGGAGAGGTAGGGGTTGAGGGTGAGTTCCGTGAGGGGTTGGGGGAGGGGTTGAGGTGTAGGGTGAGTAAGGTGAGGAGGATGTAGAAGCAGGGTGAAGGGTGGGAAGCTGAGCAGAGTAGGGACATTGGTTAGGTTTACTGGGATGTAACAGTGAAGGTAACTGTTCCTAACATTCAGTAACCTCCGGAGCACCAGCTCTGGAGGTCACCTCGAGGCTGGTGAAAGAAGGCACGACGGTCCACCCCTGCAAGGGCAAGAACGACCCCAACCTATATATATATATATATATATATATATATATATATATATATATGACAGTGTGGGTGCGTACATCTCACCCTTCTGAAGATGTTTTATTAAATACTTTCGTATTCAATAAATCTTCACACACATACACACACACACACACACACACACACACACATCTATATAAATATAAAAGGAAATGTTCGTTTGTGCATAATCGCTAATCTCCGAAAGTTCTTCACTGATTGCTTTGAAATTTTCACACAACGTTCCATTCGCATCCGAGCAGGTTTTTATATACATACTATATATAGATGTCGCGTCTGTGACGGTAAAAAAAAACAAAAAAAACATGCTTTTTCTGAAAAACTGTGTTTTTCATGGTTTTTTCATGTGAGGGAAATCTTCGAAACCACTTTACCGATTGCTTTGAAATTTTGACACAACGTTGCATTCGAATAGGCGCGTCTTTTTACATATCTACTATATACATGCCTCAACTATGACAGGAAAAAAACATGCTTTTGTGGAAAAACAGCGCCATCTGTCGGACGAAAGAGCAACACACGCTGTAATCTTCGAAACCCGAAACACCTATTGCTTTGAATTTTTGACACAACGTTGCATTCGAATAGGCGCGTTTTTTTATATACCTACTATATAGATGCCACCCCTGTGACAGGTAAAAACATGCGTTTTTGAAAAACAGCGCCATCTGTTGCACATAAGACCAACACATGCTATACTAACTATGTTACGATTCCATTTCAATCTTTCCGATTTCAATGATAAATTGAATTTTCATAAATTTCGATTTATTTTAATTTTGATTTAATTATTTTGTGTGACGTTGCATTGGAATTAAGCTGTGTTGTTTATCATTCCGTTCATTTTATAAGTATAAGTATAAATGCCACACCTGAGATAGGTAAAAACATTCTTATTTTTAAGAAACAACGCCATCTGTTGCAGGTAAGAGTAACTCACGCCATCCTAACTATGTTATACGATTCCGTTTCAATGTATCCAATTGCATTGAAAATTTTAATTTTCTTAGATTTCGATTGTTTTTCATCTGATTTAATTATTTTGTGTAACATTGCGTTGGAATTGAGCTGTGTTGTTTACCGTAACGTTCAGTTTGTGTGTAGAGTTTATACTTATATTTCTTCATTCTTTTTATTTCGTTTTTTTTAACTGTTTTTCTTATATTTCAGTGATGGGAACATCAGATGATTGGATGTTCCCAATTCTCTGATGGGAACATCAGATCATTTGGGAATACATCGGACGAGGGAGTGGGGAATGGTGGGGAGGACTGGGAGACCGGAGAAGGTTGCTGAGCCACAGCAACGCGTGGCCGGGTACAGCTAGTATATATATATATATATATATATATATATATATATATATATATATATATATATATATATATATATATATATATATATGACAATGTCAGACCACGGAGGAAAAATGAAACAGGAAATTTCCTTAAGTACTTTCGTATATTAAATACATCTTCAGAAGGTCATTTTACAGATCGAGTGATGGGTATAAATAGGCAGGAGAGAGTGGTGAAGTAAGGTGAGGTACAATACTTGGACAACGCAGAAGGCCCATTGGCCCATCAGATGCACCCAATTGGCCCATCCGATGTAGCCCAATGGCCCATCTGATACAGCAGACATACAAGCATAATACATAGGTAATTATAACATAAAGAGATAAATATATACAATAAATTAGTGAGACAAATGTTTTTCAATGATTCTACTTAAATCGCCCTTTAGCTGATCTATTAGAAATGGATCTAAGTTATATAGACCACTGCTAATATTCAAATTACTTTCTTTGGTGATCTGTATCAAAGCGGATTCAATTATGTTTCTGTTATAGGTGCTTTTACAATTTGTTATTGAAGACGCACTCTCCCAATCAATTTGGTGAGCTTTTTCTGACAAATGCACAAACAAAGCATTAGATAATTGGCCATGTCTTACAGAGTATTTATGTTGCGATATTCTACATTTTAAATCTTTAGATGTTTGCCCGACATAGAACTTATTACATTCCTTACAAGGTATTTTATAAATGACGCAATTATCACTACGAGGGCTGTTCCTTACTAATAGCTTACCAACAGTGTTTTCGTAGCTAAACATTACATCTATATTAAAAAGTTTCAAGGCCTTGACAATATTCTCAAACCCAGAGAAATATGGTAAACATAACACATTCTTTGGGCGAGTCCTTTCACTGCATACATTATTATAATATGTACGACGAGCTTTGTTACGACAAACTTCCAAAAAAATTCAGTGGGTAACAAAGCTTAAGACCAATCGAATCAATATTCTTAAATTCTTCATCTAAGAATTCTGGACTCACAACTCGAAGAGCTCTTAGATACATTGAAGCAAAAATTGACTTTTTTACATTGTATTTATGCCCTGAAAAATAATGAACATAAGATAAATTGTTCGTAGGTTTTCTGTAAACACTAAACTTTAATGAACAATTTATCTTATGTTCATTATTTTTCAGGGCATAAATACAATGTAAAAAAGTCAATTTTTGCTTCAATGTATCTAAGAGCTCTTCGAGTTGTGAGTCCAGAATTCTTAGATGAAGAATTTAAGAATATTGATTCGATTGGTCTTAAGCTTTGTTACCCACTGAATTTTTTTGGAAGTTTGTCGTAACAAAGCTCGTCGTACATATTATAATAATGTATGCAGTGAAAGGACTCGCCCAAAGAATGTGTTATGTTTACCATATTTCTCTGGGTTTGAGAATATTGTCAAGGCCTTGAAACTTTTTAATATAGATGTAATGTTTAGCTACGAAAACACTGTTGGTAAGCTATTAGTAAGGAACAGCCCTCGTAGTGATAATTGCGTCATTTATAAAATACCTTGTAAGGAATGTAATAAGTTCTATGTCGGGCAAACATCTAAAGATTTAAAATGTAGAATATCGCAACATAAATACTCTGTAAGACATGGCCAATTATCTAATGCTTTGTTTGTGCATTTGTCAGAAAAAGCTCACCAAATTGATTGGGAGAGTGCGTCTTCAATAACAAATTGTAAAAGCACCTATAACAGAAACATAATTGAATCCGCTTTGATACAGATCACCAAAGAAAGTAATTTGAATATTAGCAGTGGTCTATATAACTTAGATCCATTTCTAATAGATCAGCTAAAGGGCGATTTAAGTAGAATCATTGAAAAACATTTGTCTCACTAATTTATTGTATATATTTACCTCTTTATGTTATAATTACCTATGTATTATGCTTGTATGTCTGCTGTATCAGATGGGCCATTGGGCTACATCGGATGGGCCAATTGGGTGCATCTGATGGGCCAATGGGCCTTCTGCGTTGTCCAAGTATTGTACCTCACCTTACTTCACCACTCTCTCCTGCCTATTTATACCCATCACTCGATCTGTAAAATGACCTTCTGAAGATGTATTTAATATACGAAAGTACTTAAGGAAATTTCCTGTTTCATTTTTCCTCCGTGGTCTGACATTGTCACATTCTTAATCACGTGTTTATTTTCGTGATATACACACACATATATATATATATATATATATATATATATATATATATATATATATATATATGAAACAGGAAATTTCCTTAAGTACTTTCGTATATTAAATACATCTTCAGAAGGTCTTAATCACGTGTTTATTTTCGTGATATACACACATATATATTTTATTAAATATGACCGAAAAAGTAAGATTAATAATTCTAACACGAATTTTCTCAATCTTTCGTACATTATGCTTCACTGTTGGAGGTAAATCAAAAATCACTTCTCCAAAATTCATTTTTATTTCTAGTCTGACGCGACACGGGCGCGTTTCGTAAAACTTATTACATTTTCAAAGACTTCACAAATACACAACTGATTAGAACTTGCGTTTCCCTGATTTTATATCTACATTTGAGTGAGGTGGGAAGGGTGATGTGGCATTACATTTGAGTAAGGTGGGAAGGATGATGTGGCATTAGAGGATATTAATAGGGTATTAAAAGTATCAACACAAGACAGAACACGAAACAATGGATATTGAATAGAAGTGTTTGTAGAAAGCCTATTGGTCCATATTTCTTGATGCTTCTATATTGGAGCGGAGTCTTGAGGTGGGTAGAACTACAGGAAAGACTGCTACCAAAATATACACACATATATATATATATATATATATATATATATATATATATATATATCTTATAATAATAATAATAATAATAACCCAGCGGTCAGTGTTGTCCACGACCGTCCAGGATATTGAAAAAAACGACCGTAAGGCTATGATAATATCAGTAATGATTCCTTTTGCTCTGACAAGATTCATTTTGTTGTCTTGTGATCGACTGCTGACCTGAACTACCTTGTCGAGGTGGTCAGTGAGGGGTGGCACGCTAGTTAGCCTCCCCCCCCCCCCTCTACCTCACGGGCACAGCTCGGTGTTCAGCTGAACTAAGAACTTCATGAAGAGTGCCATAGAGCTCACTGAATCTCATCATACACGAGAGATGTTCATTCAGGTACAATGTGACAAGATCACTGAGACACAATAAATATGTTACCTCCTCCTCCTCCTTTTTCTTCCTCCTGTTCATCCTCCTCCTCTTCCTCCTCCTCTTCATCCTCCTCCTCCTCCTCTTCCTCCTCCTCCTCCGCCTGAGGCACAAATCAGCTCGTGTGTCGAGGAATTAAAAAATACGAAAAAGGTAAGTTAATAAAATGGAGAATGTAGATGACAGGTGCCTCGTGCCGTGTGAGGGGAGGCGGCCTCCCTCCCGTTTCTTTCCCCTATATATATCCTCTCCCATACCTCCTCTTCCTCTACTCCTTGGTTACCCCTTCCTCTAATTTCTAGTTATCCCTTGTTCCCTCAATCCGCTCCATAACACACTCACTCCATTCTTCAACTGCCTCATTCCCCTCTCTCTCTCTCTTTCTTCACCTCCTGCCCTCACCCTCCCCCCACCCCCCCCCCCTTCCCTCACTCCTCACCGCCTCCCTCACGTCCTTCCTCACTCTTCACACCCCCTCCCTCACCCCTCACCCCCTCCCTCACTCCTCACCCCCCTCCCTCACTCCTCACCCCCTCCCTCACTCCTCACAACCCCCTCCCTCACCCCCCCCTCCCAGACCGGCCGCGCCTCGTCAATATAAGATATCAGAAAATTATACGAAGAAATATGCAACAAATTTTTAAACATTTCGTGTTAGGGACTAGCAAGGCTGTGGGGGGGGAGGGGAGGGACCGAGGGGAAGGGGAGTGCTCATCAGGGCGCATTAGCTCACTTTGATCTGTTGTTGTCAAGCAATGGTGAATTGACACTTGACTCGTGTTGTCGCTGTCAACCAATGATAAGGTGACACGTCACTCGTACTCTCGCTCTCAACCAATAATATACTGACAGGTCACTCATGCTACCAATCAAAGTTGAGTTGACACGTTAAAAAAGAAAAAATAAAGCAATCCAATTGCTAATGCCGGAATAGGGAGCAAATCAGGAAATAGCTACATAAAGAAATTAAACTTGTAGAGTAGATTACCGGGCAGTAGATTATCGGGGAGTAGATACTGAACAAGGAACATCTAGGTCATTGAAATAAAATATTAAGGGAGACATAATGCGTTACAAGATTCTAAGGGGTTGACCATGCAGCCGGAGAAGTAATGATTAAATTACAGAACAGCAGAACGAGAGGTACCAATAGAAACTTGATACATCAATGTCCTTATAGGAACTTAACCGGTTCTCACACACATACACATACATGCACAAACACATATACATACGCGGACACACACATTTACACCCACTCAAACACCCACCCATACACCCACCCAAACACTCACCCAAACACCCACCCATACACCCACCCAAACACCCACCCATACACCCACCCAAACACCCACCCAAACACCCACCCAAACACCCACCCACACACCCACCCAAACACCCACCCACACACCCACCCAAACACCCACCCATACACCCACCCAAACACCCACCCACACACCCACCCACACACCCACCCAAACACCCACCCATACACCCACCCAAACACCCACCCAAACACCCACCCACACACCCACCCAAACACCCACCCAAACACCCACCCATACACCCACTCAAACACCCACCCATACACCCACCCACACACCCACCCAAACACCCACCCACACACCCACCCAAACACCCACCCATACACCCACCCAAACACCCACCCAAACACCCACCCAAACACCCACCCATACACCCACCCAAACACCCACCCATACACCCACCCAAACACCCACCCATACACCCACCCAAACACCCACCCAAACACCCACCCAAACACCCACCCATACACCCACCCAAACACCCACCCAAACACCCACCCATACACCCACTCAAACACCCACCCACACACCCACCCACACACCCACCCAAACACCCACCCACACACCCACCCACACACCCACCCAAACACCCACCCATACACCCACCCAAACACCCACCCAAACACCCACCCAAACACCCACCCATACACCCACCCAAACACCCACGTGTGGAGAAGATGGCGACCTGAGAAGACAGGAAACTTGTGCAGGTGGAGAAATTAAGAGAAGGAGTTTTGTGAGGTGTTTTTGGAGGAGTGAGACAGAGGAGATGGGTGTAAGGAAGACTAATTGTAAAAGTAGAGCTATAAAGGAGAAAAATTGGGTGTTGGAAGGTGTGGTGTCTGTGTGGGTGTGTGGCTGTCGGAGGTGTGGTGGTTGGGTGGGTGTGGCTGTCGGAGGTGTGGTGGCTGTGTGGGTGTGGTAGCTGGGTGGGTGTGGCTGTCGGAGGTGTGGTGGCTGGGTGGGTGTGGCTGTCGGAGGTGTGCTGGCTGGGTGGGTGTGTGGCTGTCGGAGGTGTGGTGGCTGGGTGGGTGTGTGGCTGTCGGAGGTGTGCTGGGTGGGTGGGTGTGTGGCTGTCGGAGGTGTGCTGGCTGGGTGGGTGTGGCTGTCGGAGGTGTGCTGGCTGGGTGGGTGTGGCTGTCGGAGGTGTGGTGGCTGGGTGGGTGTGGCTGTCGGAGGTGTGGTGGCTGTGTGGGTGTGGTGGCTGTGTGGGTGTGGCTGTCGGAGGTGTGGTGGCTGTGTGGGTGTGGCTGTCGGAGGTGTGGTGGCTGTGTGGGTGTGGCTGTCGGAGGTGTGGTGGCTGGGTGGGTGTGGCTGTCGGAGGTGTGGTGGCTGTGTGGGTGTGGCTGTCGGAGGTGTGGTGGTTGTGTGGGTGTGGCTGTCGGAGGTGTGGTGGCTGTGTGGGTGTGTTCGCTTTTGGTTAGACAAAACAGTTGCATTTTTTACGGAGTAGTGAATCGAGTGAACGGCCTGGTTCATAACTACTCTCACATCTCTCTCTTATGTTCGTATATGCGTTTTCTTGAGTTTCGATCAGTCACCCCCTATGTTTACATTGTCTAAACATATATAAAAGCTAATGTTTGTTTTGGGGCTAATCTCACAGACTTTGCACGGTGAAGAGTGATGGGTAAGTGACCAACACGGGTGGGTTGTGATTGGGCCGCATTGCTCCCATTAAAAGGTGGCAGCTCCCATTACGACCCTCATGAAGTTGGTAGCGACCCTGGTATCGGTGATGTCTATTAACTCAATGTCTTAACTCAATCTCTTAAGTCTATCTCTTAAGTCTATCTCTTAAGAATGTATCTTAACTCTCTCTTAAGCCTGTCCCTTAAGCTTCACTACCTCTGTAATTCACCTTAAAGATCTTTTCTGTTACCTAAGGAGACAAACAGCGTGACATCGTGCCCAATACATCCCAATATCTCTCTCTCTCTCTCTCTCTCTCTCTCTCTCTCTCTCTCTCTCTCTCTCTCTCTCTCTCTCTCTCTCTCTCTCTCTCTCTCTCTCTCTCTCTCTCTCCCTCCCTCTTGAGAGCCAGCAGTACGTCTCTGGGAGTGTTGTGGTGGTGACGGAGGCGCCCGGGTCCCCTCTGGCCGCCTCCCTTACAGTGAGGGTCTGGCCGCAGCTTGATCTATTCTCAAACGCTCCAAACTGTTGCAACCTTACTATATTGACACGTTGTTTGCTTTATTGTTGGGTTTGGGCCTGTTAATCTATGGAGGGTTGTACAGGCCTATCAACCTGGGCACGGTTATTATATAAGGCCTATCAACCTGGGGACGGTTATTATATAAGGCCTATCAACCTGGGCACGGTTATTATATAAGGCCTATCAACTTCTCAAGGGCTATTAAGACCACCATAATAACTTACAGACTTGATATATATATATATATATATATATATATATATATATATATATATATATATATATATATATATATATATATATATATATATACACAAAATGCTCTGTTCAACTCTCGTTGCATATATCCCTTCTCTCTACTGCTTCTTCATATATTATATATTTATGTAACCTAGGAATGTGTTGTAATTGTTGTTGAATTGTTGTTGTTGAATTCAGAAAGTGAGACGTATTTAGCAGTTTATACAAATTGTATTTTTTTTTTTAAATTGGGCTATTTAATAAATTATGTGACATAAATGTAAACAATGTCATCATGATTAGGGAAAGATGCACAGGTTTCGTAACTGGTTGTGTTAATACGTGGTGAATCCTGGCCTATGTATATTCCACAGCATATACCAGGTATCTAACCTAGTAGATACCTGGTTATGCCTGGCCGAGGACCGGGCCGCGGGGACGCTAAGCCCCGAAATCATCTCAAGATAACCTCAAGATAACCTCAAGATAGTAGGATAGAAATTCGTGACAATTCCCCTGGGGTCAAAATGACCGCCTGGTGCTGCGAAACCCGTCAATCATTTGCAAGTTTCTTTAGTGGCCCATGAGCCAGGTGCCACACTACGACATCGCCTAGTCTAAGGGTCCAGACAGGTGTCGCTGGACATTGTTTCAGGAGGTTGTGGCTTGTCACTAACGTCTAAGAAACTTTGAATACGTTTATTAAACAGTTTACGAGCTCCGAGGGGCAACGAGGTGGTTTCTAAGGATTAATAACCCTGTGTTGTGTAGTTCTCAAGCTCGTGAACTGGTTATTATATACAGACGAACGTGCCATAATCTTGAAAAGATGTATAGGTTTCGTATGAGGACTCCTGGTCCTGGTATATAAGAACAGGAGTGTGTGTGTGTGTGTGTGTGTAGCACCTTGGACTTGTGGTGTAAGGAGCGTGCACCCGTCACTCAGGGTACACACATACACCTAGAAGTGTAGCCACATTTGGGGGTGTATATGCTGAGAGAATATACTGTGGTCCTGGACGGGACACAAGTATACTTGTTGGTTGGTGAGTATGCTCTGGTGGTGGCCTTGATAACCCTTCAAGGTCTTGATAACCCTTCAAGGTCTTGATAACTTTTCAAGGTCTTGATAACCCTTCAAGGTCTTGATAACCCTTTAAGATCTTGATAACCCTTCAAGGTCTTGATAACCCTTCAAGGTCTTGATAACCCTTTAAGATCTTGATAACCCTTTAAGATCTTGATAACCCTTCAAGGTCTTGATAACCCTTCAAGGTCTTGATAACCCTTCAAGGTCTTGATAACCCTTTAAGATCTTGATAACCCTTCAAGGTCTTGATAACCCTTCAAGGTCTTGATAACCCTTCAAGGTCTTGATAACCCTTCAAGGTCTTGATAACCCTTCAAGGTCTTGATAACCCTTCAAGGTCTTGATAACCCTTCAAGGTCTTGATAACCCTTTAAGATCTTGATAACCCTTCAAGGTCTTGATAACCCTTCAAGGTCTTGATAACCCTTCAAGGTCTTGATAACCCTTCAAGGTCTTGATAACAGTACCGCACATGAGACTGCTGTTCAAGCTCGAGAGGCAGGCGGGGGTGGGGGGAAAGGTCCTAGCATGGATAAGGAACTACCTAACAGGAAGGAGCCAAAGAGTAACGGTAAGGGGCGAGAAGTCGGACTAGAGAACAGTAACGAGTGGAGTACCACAAGGATCGGTGCTGGGACCAATTCTATTTCTAATATATGTTAACGACATGTTTACAGGAGTAGAGTCCTACATGTCGATGTTTGCGGATGACGCAAAGTTGATGAGAAGAGTTGTGACAGATGAGGATTGTAGGATCCTCCAAGAGGACCTGAACAAGTTGCAGAGATGGTCAGAGAAATGGCTACTGGAGTTCAACACGAGCAAATGTAAAGTTATGGAAATGGGACTAAGTGATAGGAGACCAAAAGGACAGTACACAATGAAGAGGAACAGCCTACCTGTGACGACGCGAGAAAGAGACCTGGGCGTGGACGTAACACCTAATCTATCTCCTGAAGCCTATATAAATAGGATAACGACAGCAGCGTACTCTACACTGGCAAAAGTTAGAACATCATTCAGAAACCTAAGTAAGGAGGCCTTAAGGGCGCTTTATAATTGCCTACGTGAGGCCAGTCTTAGAGTATGCCGCCTCATCATGGAGTCCCCATTTGAAGAAGTATATAAGGAAACTGGAAAAGGTTCAGAGGTTTGCAACGAGACTCATCCCAGAGTTACGAGTGATGGGGTATGAGGAGCGCCGGAAGGAACTGTGCCTTACGACACTAGAAAGAAGAAGGGAGAGAGGGGACATGATAAGAACGTATAAAATACTCAGGGGGATTGACAGAGTGGACATAGACGAAATGGTTCACACAGAATAGTAACAGAACGAGGGGACATGGGTGGAAGCTGGAAACTCAGATGAGTCACAGAGATGTTAGGAAGTTTTCTTTAAGCGTGAGAGTAGTGAGAAAATGGAATGCACTTAAGGAACAGGTTGTGGAAGCAAATACTATTCATAATTTTAAAACTAGGTATGATAGGGAAATAGGACCGGAGTCATTGCTGTAAACAACCGATGCTCGAAAGGCGGGATCCAAGAGTCAGTGCTCGATCCTGCAGACACAAATAGGTGAATACAAATAGGTGAGTTCACACACACACACACACACACACACACACACACACACACACAGCGAAGGCAAACTCCTCATACAGTTTCAAATATAACTACGATAGTGCCCAATAGACCGAGATACTTGGTCACCACTTGATTGGATGTTGAGAGGCGGAACCAAATAAGTGAAGCTCAACCCCCACCGCCAGAACAATTAGACGAGTACAATTAGGTGAGTACAACTTTTGGAGTTCCTCTCCAGGTAACATTTAATTAGTTTACCTGTAGAGGGGATCGGTCCCCTCGTCACAAACTTCATCATCGAGGGGGACTCCCTGACCTGTCCTGCTGCCTACCTGTTGCCTCCTCTTGTGACCCCTCTTCTTGTTGAAGTGAGACGCTGGTACTCCTCCTTCTTGTTCTTCCCTTCAGTCTGAGGTACAGTGGTGCCATTTCTTCCCGTTCAACGTGGCACATATCCACACAGTACCGGGTTACAGCCACACAGTATTGGGTTAATACCCCACAGTACCGGGTTACTACCACACAGTACCACGTTACAGCCACACAGTACTTTGTTAATACCACACAGTACCGTTGACTCTATATTTCCTCACTGATCCCTTATGTTATTGTGATTTCACTGTGTCATTATCTTACATGCTTGGGAGGAAACCCTTGGAGTACTATGGGGCTCGAACCCTTGGTCCTCGATAACACCATGCTGCTTGTCCACTTACTTGTTAGCTTAGAACTGTTCTTGGTGCTGCTGTCACTTGCTTAGCGTTCTGTCTTCATCCCCCTCCCCCACCGCACTTCTCAGGCGTTCTCTGTTCTCTCGTGTTATTCTGCAAGGATTGAAGTCCTCCATGATAGAGTCGAGACCTATATACTCCTGCTCGCGACTCTCAGAACTCTTTCCCCGAAAGTAATGGTGGTCCTCTTGTTTCTTTTCCACTTTATATAGGTCGTTTATCCTTACCTTGCGTTGATTTCGGGGCTCAACGTCCCCACGGCTCGGTCCCTGCCCCGACCATCTGGATTAACTGTTTCTGTAGAGGTGCATATTACAGCTGCTATTATATTAGGCGCTTTCATTGTTATAGTTCATGTTACTGAGTTGTTTACAGCATGGAGTTGATACTTCCTCAAATCTCCAGTACTTCATGATTAACAGGCCGATGTTAGCCAGCCTCGCATAGGCCGCTGATGTTATTCTTTTGATGTGGGCTTCGGGAGACAGGTTTGGCGTGATATCAACTCCTAGATCTTTCTCTCTGTCCGTTTCGTGAAGGACTTCATCTCCCATTCGGTATCCAGTGACTGGCCTCCTAGTTCCTCCTCCTAGTTTCATTACCTTACATTTACTTGGATTGAACTTTAGTAGCCATTTGTTGGACCATTCCTTCAGTTTATCTTGTAGCCTCACACTATCTCACACTGTCTTGATCCTCCTCATAATTTTTGCCTCATCAGCAAACATCGAGAGGAACGAGTCAATTCCTTCTGGGAGATCATTTACATATATCAAAAACAGTATAGGTCCAAGGACTGATCCCTGTGGGACTCCACTGGTGACTCCCCGCTACTCCGAGACCTCACCCCTCACAGTGACTCGCTGTGTCCTGTTGCTTAGGTACTCTCTTATCCAGTGGAGTACCTTTCCTTTCACTCCTGCCTGCATCTCGTGTTTGTGCACTAATCTCTTATGTGGTTCTGTGTCAGAGGCTTTCTGGCAGTCCAGAAATATGCAGTCTGCCCAGCCCTCTCTCTCTCTCTTGCCTAATTTTTGTTGCCTGGTCATAGAACTCAATTAAACCTGTTAGGCATGATTTGCCATCCCTGAACCCATGCTGATGTTGTGTTACAAAGTTCCTTTGCTCCAGATGTTCCACTAGCTTTTTTCACACAATCTTCTCCATCATCTTGCATGGAATGCAAGTTAGGGACCTTGCCTGTAGTTCAGTGCCTCCTGCCTATCACCCTACTTGTAAAATGGGACTGCATTGACCGTCTTCCAAATTTTTGGTTGAGGATGAGGGAGAGTTGAATAGAGGGTAAAAACTCGTAGTCGGGGGACTGAACACTTGATGGCAATGATGTGTTCAATTCATCTTAAGTTTGGGGCACTTGACGTGAGCGAAGCATGGAAGCTACGTTGCCAGTCTGAACAACCAACGTCGGTGAAGCCTTGATATCTGTTACGTCAGGGTAATTGACGTCACTTAAGGGTATCGGGTCACAAAGAGCGACCCGTGTTAACGACCGGGTAATTATCCGGTTGCGTAGCTTTCTTTAGTTGCTTTTCAAACGGTTGTGGGAGGCATTATGGGTAGTGAAGGGTCAAAGTAAAGGGTCGTTGGGCACCTAGGCTGGACTATCGTGGCGGGAACAGTAACCAGCAACAACACTATCGGCCAAGCTATCGTAACGTGACCGCGAAAATGGATGCTCTTTGAAATAATGAAACCGCATTATTCTTATCCATGCACTAAGGCAATTTTGGAAGTTAGCGCGTTCTAAATTACCAAGATTCATGACCCTTTGCCCTAATGCCTTCCTCATGAATATGTAGGATGAGTGGATGAGCAGCGGGCGTCGACGAGCACTGGTGTGCGTGTTGGTTGTCTGGGCTCCTCTCCTGGCTGATAGATGGCGCTCTCGTCTCTTCTGGACGCTGGGAGACGGAGCCTACACACACACACACACACATTTTATATATATATATATATATATATATATATATATATATATATATATATATATATATATATATATATATATATATATATATATATTATATATATATATATATATATATATATATATATATATATATATATATATATATATATATATAATGTCGTACCTAGTAGCCAGAACTCACTTCTCAGCCTACTATGCAAGGCCCGATTTGCCTAATAAGCCAAGTTTTCCTGAATTTATATATTTTCTACATTTTTTCTTATGAAATTATAAAGCTATCCATTTCACTATGAAAGAGTTCATTTTTTTAAATTTGAGCCAAAACTAACGTAGATATATGACCGAACCTATCCAACCCTACCTAACCTAACCTAACCTAACCAACCCAACCCTACCTAACCTAACTTAGCATATCCTAACCTAAAGTAACATAATTAAGTCAATAATCTATGTTCCTAATATAATATTATAATAATTATTCAAATAAACCAATTGGAAACAATTTGTTGAAAAAAAAGAAAATCACTCGGCCTATTAGGCAAATCTGGCCTTGCACAGTAGGCCGAGAAGTGCGTTCTGGCTACTAGGTACGACATATATACACACACACACACACATATATATATATATGTCGTACCTAGTAGCCAGAACGCACTTCTCAGCCTACTATGCAAGGCCCGATTTGCCTAATAAGCCAAGTTTTCCTGAATTAATATATTTTCTCTATTTTTTTTCTTATGAAATGATAAAGCTAACCATTTCATTATGTATGAGGTCGATTTTCTTTTATTGGAGTTAAAATTAACGTAGATATATGACCGAACCTAACCAACCCTACCTAACCTAACCTAACCTATCTTTATAGGTTAGGTTAGGTTAGGTAGCCGAAAAAGTTAGGTTAGGTTAGGTTAGGCAGGTTAGGTAGTCGAAAAAGAATTAATTCATGAAAACTTGGCTTATTAGGCAAATCGGGCCTTGCATAGTAGGCTGAGAAGTGCGTTCTGGCTACTAGGTACGACATATATATATATATATATATATATATATATATATATATATATATATATATATATATATATATATATATATATACTCTGGTCTGACTCCAAAACTGACTCTAGTCTGACTAAGCAGGTATACTGGTGGTAGATACCTGACCTTAGTGCTATCTCCTTTAGTCTACAGTTTACACACATACCTAAATATACAAATATCCTATCAGAGTATGAATACAACAAAACATACATTCACGCATTATTATGCATATCCTTCATACACCAACCGGAAATGATTAAACGTTCGCTTGCATGATATACAGTTTGCTTAACTCATAACTACAAAAATACCCATAATATTTCCTCAATATTACTGCATTTTCCCACAGATTTTTGTCACATTCTAAAACAAGAAAAAAAAACATGTATTCGAAAAAGCAAAATTGTCAGCCTACCGGAATGTCTTGGAAGGGGAAGGGGGGGGGGGGGTAGGGTACCTTAAGAAGGTCCCCCGTTTAGGGCCCCAAACGATCGTTCCTTATTAAGGTGAGGTTGAGTTAGGGTGTCGTAGGGTGTCCAGACCCGACACACACTAATACCGCCTCCAGGAAGCCTCCTGATTTCTTATGCTCCATTATATATTTTCTCGGCTGAGATTTTAGCGAAATATTCAGGATGATATGGAGGAGGGGGAGGGGGAGGGGGTAGGGGTAGAAAGAAGAGGAACACAAGTGAGAGAAAATGAGTACGAGAGAAAGTGACTGTGACGGAAGATGAGTATTAGTGGGGAAGTATACGAGGAAAATGTGAGAAAAGATGAATATGAGAGAGAGTGAGGGGAAAGTGAGTGGTGGTGAATATGTGGTGGCAGTTGGACTCACTATAAGACGTGAGTATAATATATTCCCTCGGCAGTGGGAGTCTATAATATAATATAAAATATAAAATAAAATGTCTATAATATAAAAAATATAATATAATTTTTGAACGGTGCACCTTCGAAGGGCAGTTCTTGCAATATTTTATGAGGCAATGGTCAACCTCTGGTGGGTTGCTGTGGTCTGTGTCACCCTCTGGAGGGTTGCTGTGGTCTGTGTCACCCTCTGGAGGGTTGCTGTGGTCTGTGTCACCCTCTGGAGGGTGGCTGTGGTCTGTGTCAACCTCTGGAGGGTTGCTGTGGTCTGTGTCAACCTCTGGTGGGTTGCTCTGGTCTGTGTCAACCTCTGGAGGGTTGCTGTGGTCTGTGTCACCCTCTGGTGGGTTGCTGTGGTCTGTGTCACCCTCTGGTGGGTTGCTGTGGTCTGTGTCAACCTCTGGTGGGTTGCTGTGGTCTGTGTCAACCTCTGGTGGGTTGCTCTGGTCTGTGTCAACCTCTGGAGGGTTGCTGTGGTCTTTGTCAACCTCTGGTGGGTTGCTGTGGTCTGTGTCAACCTCTGGTGGGTTGCTGTGGTCTGTGTCAACCTCTGGAGGGTTGCTATGGTCTGTGTCAACCTCTTTGAGGGTTGCTGTGGTCTGTGTCAACCTCTGGAGGGTTGCTGTGGTCTGTGTCAACCTCTGGAGGGTTGCTGTGGTCTGTGTCAACCTCTGGAGGGTTGCTATGGTCTGTGTCAACCTCTGGAGGGTTGCTGTGGTCTGTGTCAACCTCTGGAGGGTTGCTGTGGTCTGTGTCGACCTCTGGAGGGTTGCTGTGGTCTGTGTCAACCTCTGGAGGGTTGCTGTGGTCTGTGTCAACCTCTGGAGGGTTGCTGTGGTCTGTGTCAACCTCTGGTGGGTTGCTATGGTCGTTGTCAACCTCTGGTGGGTTGCTGTGGTCTGTGTCAACCTCTGGAGGGTTGCTGTGGTCTGTGTCAACCTCTGGAGGGTTGCTGTGGTCTGTGTCAACCTCTGGAGGGTTGCTGTGGTCTGTGTCAACCTCTGGAGGGTTGCTGTGGTCTGTGTCAACCTCTGGAGGGTTGCTGTGGTCTGTGTCAACCTCTGGAGGGTTGCTGTGGTCTGTGTCAACCTCTGGAGGGTTGCTATGGTCTTTGTCAACCTCTGGAGGGTTGCTGTGGTCTGTGTCAACCTCTGGAGGGTTGCTATGGTCTTTGTCAACCTCTGGAGGGTTGCTGTGGTCTGTGTCAACCTCTGGAGGGTTGCTGTGGTCTGTGTCAATCTCTGGTGGGTTGCTGTGGTCTGTGTCAACCTCTGGTGGGTTGCTATGGTCGTTGTCAACCTCTGGTGGGTTGCTGTGGTCTGTGTCAACCTCTGGAGGGTTGCTGTGGTCTGTGTCAACCTCTGGAGGGTTGCTGTGGTCTGTGTCAACCTCTGGAGGGTTGCTGTGGTCTGTGTCAACCTCTGGAGGGTTGCTGTGGTCTGTGTCAACCTCTGGAGGGTTGCTATGGTCTTTGTCAACCTCTGGAGGGTTGCTGTGGTCTGTGTCAACCTCTGGAGGGTTGCTGTGGTCTGTGTCACCCTCTGGTGGGTTGCTGTGGTCTGTGTCAACCTCTGGAGGGTTGCTGTGGTCTGTGTCAACCTCTGGAGGGTTGCTGTGGTCTGTGTCAACCTCTGGTGGGTTGCTGTGGTCTGTGTCAACCTCTGGAGGGTTGCTGTGGTCTTTGTCAACCTCTGGAGGGTTGCTGTGGTCTGTGTCAACCTCTGGAGGGTTGCTGTGGTCTGTGTCAACCTCTGGAGGGTTGCTGTGGTCTGTGTCACCCTCTGGTGGGTTGCTGTGGTCTGTGTCAACCTCTGGAGGGTTGCTGTGGTCTGTGTCAACCTCTGGAGGGTTGCTGTGGTCTGTGTCAACCTCTGGTGGGTTGCTGTGGTCTGTGTCAACCTCTGGAGGGTTGCTGTGGTCTTTGTCAACCTCTGGAGGGTTGCTGTGGTCTGTGTCAACCTCTGGAGGGTTGCTGTGGTCTGTGTCAACCTCTGGAGGGTTGCTGTGGTCTTTGTCAACCTCTGGTGGGTTGCTGTGGTCTGTGTCAACCTCTGGAGGGTTGCTGTGGTCTTTGTCAACCTCTGGAGGGTTGCTGTGGTCTTTGTCAACCTCTGGAGGGTTGCTGTGGTCTGTGTCAACCTCTGGAGGGTTATATATTATGGAGGTGCGTGGAACATACTGTGACAGTGCTTGGTGTATATTGTGGTATAGTGTGTGTATTCACCTAGCTGTGTTCACCTACCTGTGCTTGCGGGTGTTGAGCTATGGTTCTTTGGTCCCGCCTCTCAACTGTCAATCAACTTGAGTGTGTGTACTCACCTAATTGTACTCACCTAATTGTGCTTGCGGGGGTTGAGCTCTGGCTCTTTGGTCCCGCCTCTCAACCGTCAATCAACTGGTGTACAGATTCCTGAGCCTATTGGGCTCTATCATATCTACATTTGAAACTGTGAATGGAGTCAGCCTCCACCACATCACTTCCTAATGCATTCCATTTGCTAACTACTCTGACACTGAAAAAGTTCTTTCTAACGTCTCTGTGGCTCATTTGGGTACTCAGCTTCCACCTGTGTCCCCTTGTTCGCGTCCCACCAGTGTTGAAAAGTTCGTCCTTGTTTACCCGGTCGATTCCCCTGAGGATTTTGTAGGTTGTGATCATGTCCCCCCTTACTCTTCTGTCTTCCAGAGGGAAGTCCCCCCTTCCCATGTCCCCCCCCCTTCCCATGTCCCCCCTTACTCTTCTGTCTTCCAGAGGGAAGTCCCCCCTTCCTTCTTCTGTCTTGTGTGTGTGTGTGTGTGTGTGTGTGTGTGTGTGTGTGTGTGTGTGTGTGCGCTAAACAACACACATGCCGTAGCTGTGTGCATATGTTTTACTTATGTACTTATGTACTTATTTACTTATGTACTTTACTTATGTACGTGTGTGTGTGTGTGTGTGTGTGTGCGCTAAACAACACACATGCCGTAGCTGTGTGCATATGTTTTACTTATGTACTTATCTACATAGTCCCGCTCCCCCCCCCCCAGGCCGCCCGAGCGCCATCTTGTGGCCGGAGAATGTTCCGTAAAGCGATAACAAGATGGTAACGAGGAGGGGGGGGGGGGTGGAGGTGATCATGATAGGGGTGAGATTGAGAGATGAAGTGATTACGGAGCAGTAACTAGGTGTGGGAAGCGGCGGAGGGAGAGAATGGGCGCTGCTCTGCATATAACGAGCTAATTAGGCTTTTTAAGAGGCTGTTTATAGTTAGGGGGAAGGTGCTGGTAGTTTGACGAAACATTGAGAAAAATTACATTTGAGTGATTGAGAGAGAGAGAGAGAGAGAGAGAGAGAGAGAGAGAGAGAGAGAGAGAGAGAGAGAGAGAGAGAGAGAGAGAGAGAGAGAGAGAGAGAAGTGATTTCAGGGGTGGGGAGGGGTTATGGTCCCCGCGGCCCGGTCTCCGACCAGGCCTTTGCTGCAACTATGATGAGAGTTCGAATTTAAAGGTTATTAATTCGTCATGAATATCCGGACGGGGTCCAGTATAACGATTGACGGGTCGCTCTCTCCGGACATGAGTACGGCTCCCTGAGTAAGGAAGGAGGACGTTACTCACAGGTAAATTACGCTTCCTATAATGTAAATGTTGTAAAATTCATTTGATTTTTTTTCACACATTGTGTCGATTTGAACTTATTGCTGTTAAAAGTGTGTGTGTGTGTGTGTGTGTGTGTACTCACCTAGTTGTACTCACCTAGTTGTGTTTGCGGGGGTTGAGCTCTGGCTCTTTGGTCCCGCCTCTCAACCGTCAATCAACAGGTGTACAGATTCATGAGCCTATCGGGCTCTGTCATATCTACACTTGAAACTGTGTATGGAGTCAGCCTCCACCACATCGCTTCCTAATGCATTCCATTTGTCAACCACTCGGACACTAAAAAAGTTCTTTCTGAAGTCTCTGTGGCTCATTTGGGCACTCAGTTTCCACCTGTGTCTCCTTGTGCGTGTTCCCCTTGTGTTAAATAGACTGTCTTTATCTACCCTATCAATTCCCTTCAGAATCTTGAATGTGGTGATCATGTCCCCCCTAACTCTTCTGTCTTCCAGCGAAGTGAGGTTTAATTCCCGTAGTCTCTCCTCGTAGCTCATACCTCTCAGCTCGGGTACTAATCTGGTGGCAAACCTTTGAACCTTTTCCAGTTTAGTCTTATCCTTGACTAGATATGGACTCCATGCTGGGGCTGCATACTGCAGGATTGGCCTGACATATGTGGTATACAAAGTTCTGAATGATTCTTTACACAAATTTCTGAATGCCGTTCGTATGTTGGCCAGCCTGGCATATGCCGCTCATGTTATCCGCTTGATATGTGCTGCAGGAGACAGGTCTGGCGTGATATCAACCCCCAAGTCTTTTTCCTTCTCTGACTCCTGAAGAATTTCCTCTCCCAGATGATACCTTGTATCTGGCCTCCTGCTCCCTACACCTATCTTCATTACATTACATTTGGTTGGGTTAAACTCTAACAACCATTTGTTCGACCATTTCTTCAGCTTGTCTAGGTCTTCTTGAAGCCTCAAACAGTCCTCTTCTGTTTTAATCCTTCTCATAATTTTAGCATCGTCCGCTAAATGTGTGTGTGTACTCATCTATTTGTACTCACCAATTTGTGCTTGCGGGGGTTGAGCTTTGGCTCTGTGGTCCTGCCTCTCAACTGTCAATCAACTGGGTGTGTGTGTGTGCGTGCATATATCATTTTTTCAGTATTTACAGTATACATGCAAGTGCATTTGCCAGCACACGTACAAGGGTAACTTGGCGTGTAGGGAAGGTAGCCGCGCACGCTGTCCGGACCTCCCACTCAATCACCAGTCCTTTATAGCCGGTTGCGTGCCTGGCGGGCGTATGTGACAGTCGATACTATAGCTGTCAAGCCCCACATGCTCCCTGGACCCCAATGGTTGCCTACAATCATTGTCAGTGTCGGTGATTTTTGTCATAACTTGCCCTCTAACGAGACAAGCTAATCAAGGCTATTGAACGTTAAATACTCGTGCAAAATTGGAATTTTATCATAGGAGGAGGTGTCTGTGTGTTGAGGTGGCGTTGTCTGTCTCTGATCCCCCGCCTTGGCTGTCTGTTCTTGCTCCTCTACTTGGTGAACAGTCTTGGTGCGTGGCTGACGACCTGCTCCATGCCTGTCACATGCTGTGTGGTTGGCGACCTGCTTCATGCCTGTCACATGGTGCGTGGCTGACGACCTGCTCCATGCCTGTCACATGCTGTGTGGTTGGCGACCTGCTTCATGCCTGTCACATGCTGTGTGGTTGGCGACCTGCTTCATGCCTGTCACATGGTGTGTGGCCGACGACCTGCTCCAAGCCTGTCACATGCTGTGTGGCCGGCGACCTGCTTCATGCCTGTCACATGGTGTGTGGCCGGCGACCTGCTCCATGCCTGTCACATGCTGTGTGGCCGGCGACCTGCTTCATGCCTGTCACATGCTGTGTGACCGGCGACCTGCTTCATGCCTGTCACATGCTGTGTGACCGGCGACCTGCTTCATGCCTGTCACATGGTGCGTGGCTGGCGACCTGCTTCATGCCTGTCACATGCTGTGTGACCGGCGACCTGCTTCATGCCTGTCACATGCTGTGTGACCGGCGACCTGCTTCATGCCTGTCACATGCTGTGTGACCGGCGACCTGCTTCATGCCTGTCACATGCTGTGTGACCGGCGACCTGCTCCATGCCTGTCACATGGTGCGTGGCCGGCGACCTGCTTCATGCCTGTCACATGCTGTGTGGTTGGCGACCTGCTTCATGCCTGTCACATGCTGTGTGGTTGGCGACCTGCTTCATGCCTGTCACATGCTGTGTGGCTGACGACCTGCTTCATGCCTGTATATTTATTTAGCATGCTTTAATCCCCCTTCCTTGTTTATTGCATATTTTGGCAAACGTATTGCTCATTAACATGAAAACACACCGCACGGTGGCCTGAATAATGACAAAGAGGCGCATAAAAAGTCTATAATTTAAACCAATAGAGCAGCATTATCGCTCTGAATGATGAACTGGGATGAGTCGCTGCAAGGATGTGAAAATTACAGAGTGAACATTTCCAGCATTTGTCTCAGTTGAGGCGAGCTGGGAGTGTCGCCGTCTTGAGCAGTGATGAGGAGGGGACGTTGGTGCTGGGGTCAGCCCTCGGGCAGCAAATCCTGCCTGACTTGGTGACATAAATTAGCATGCAATAGGATAGAGAGAAATGTGGGTAGTTAGAGAAAAGGTTAGAAAAGGGAGGATCAGTCTCAAAGTGTCTTAGAATAGTTCCATCTTTATAAACCTGAATTCAGGCCATTTCTTAATTCTCTAATTTGTTTTATATAAGATTTGTTACGGATCTTGCAGCCTACGGATGCTTGTAATTTGTAAATGACAAGACTGGTGATAAAGCTGCTAACCTCTCTTCCCGGGTCCGTTATCGCGGCTAGTGGAGTTTGTTATTTATGTGAAATACTCCAGTCTGACAGGAAACAGAGAGTCATGCTGAGATAATGTCAGAGCGTCGAGCTGTCACGAAGATCAATACTAGGACCCTTCCTACCTCCAGCACATGTCAGCAACCTGTCAGATGAAACAGGTTCATTCATATCCGTGTTCGCAGATGAGAAGGAATAGACCAACGAAGGATTATAGTGATTGTTGGAAGATGGATGGCTTCTAGACTTCAACCCCGAAAAGTGTAAAATTATGTGAGTTGCACACAGCTGGATATGGTCAGAAGAACTTTGTTGAGCCAGTTCAATAAAAAAATAAAAATAAAAAAACAAAAATAAAATTTGTTTGCAAAAATAAAATACAGAAAAGACGAGGATAGAGTCAATGTATGGATTAATTATTTACTGGAAAGCCAGCGTTCAGGAGCTGAGACTCAGCCTTGCAAAAACGTCTATTCTAGTAAATGTGTACACACGCAAGCAAACACAAACACACACACATTTACCAGTTAATTGACAGTTGACAGGCGGGACCAAAGAGCCAGAGCTCAACCCCTGCAAGCACAAATACGCGAGTACAAATAGGTGAGTACACACACATGGGGGCCTGATAGCTGAATGAACAGCGCTCTGGACTCGTAATCCTAGGGTCCAGGTTCGCTCCCCGATGATGGCAGAAACAAAATGGGCAGTTTCTTTCACCCTGATGCCCTGTAACCTAGCAGTAAATAGGTAAAGTGGGAGGTAGACAGCTTTTTCGGGCTACTTCTTGGGTGTGTGTACTTACCTAGTTGTGCTTACGGGGATTGAGCTCTTTGGTCCCGTCTCTCAACTGTCAATCAACAGGTGTACAGGTTTCTGAGCCTACTGGGCTCTATCATATCTACACTTGAAGCTGTGTATGGAGTCAGCCTCCACCACATCACTTCCTAATGCATTCCATTTGTCAACCACTCTGACACTAAAAAAAGTTCTTTCTAATACCTCTGTGACTCATTTGGGCACTCAGTTTCCACCTGTGTCCCGTAGTGCGTGTGCCCCTTGTGTTAAATAGCCTGTCTTTATCTACCCTATCAATTCCCTTGAGAATCTTGAAAGTGGTGATCATGTCCCCCCCCCCCTAACTCTTCTGTCTTCCAGCGAAGTAAGGTTTAATTCCCGTAGTCTCTCCTCGTAGCTCATACCGTGTGTGTGTGTGTGTGTGTGTGTGAGATAGGAAAAAAAAGTTGATTGACAGTTGTGAGGCGGGTCGAAAGAGCTCAACCCTATCAAGCACAACTAGGTGAATACAGACGCACACATACACGAAGGCGGGACCTGTTAAACGGGTAGGCGGGTCCAAAGAGCAGCCCACATCAAAAGGATAACGTCTGCGGCGTATGCGAGGCTGGCTAACATCAGAACAGCCTTCAGGAACCTGTGTAAGGAATCATTCAGAATCTTGTATACCACATATGTAAGACCAATCCTGGAGTATGCGGCCCCAGCATGGAGCCCGTACCTTGTTAAGCACAAGACGAAGCTGGACAAAGTTTAGAAGTATGCTACTAGGCTAGTCCCAGAACTAAGAGGCATGAGTTACGAGGAAAAGCTGCGTGAAATGCACCCGACGACACTGGAAGACAGAAGAGTAAGGGGAGACATGATCACTACCTACAAAATTATCAGCGGAATTGACAGGGTAGATAAGAATAAATTGTTTAACACGGTGGTACGCGAACAAGGGGACACAGGTGGAAACCGAGTACCCAAATGAGCCACAGAGACGTTAGAAAGAACTTTTTCAGTGTCAGAGTAGTTAGTAAATGGAATGCATTGGACATTGATGTGGTGGAGGCTGACACCATACACAGTTTCAAATGTAGATATGATAGAGCCCAGTAGGCTCATGAATCTGTACACCAGTTGATTGACGGTAGAGAGGGCGGGACCAAAGAGCCAGAGCTCAACCCCCGCAAGCACAACTAAAGGATACACCACACACACACACACACACACACACACACACACACACACACACACACACACACACACACACACACACACACACACACACACGCACACAACCCGCCCTTGTTAAACAGATAATCACGACCCATCGTTGCCTCACAAACAAGACCTGCTAAACTCGCCAGAAAGTGAGTCTTCGACACCCAAGTAGTGGTGTTTACGCGCCAGGCGGCAAGTGGTCATCCACCAGCAACCCGCCCTGCCTCAACTACCCTCACCTATTAACTGCCTCCTCAATGGCAGTTTGGAATCAATAAAAACAAATAGTACAAATTGAAATGATAGTCATTACCCAGAGTTTATGTCACCCGGGCTGGTCGGAAGCCCGCGGGATGGTCGTAAATTTCGCTAAATGTCTGGGGTTCAGTTCTGGTCTCTGTTCGTCTTTAATACGTCGGCGGCCAGGCGGCCAAGTAACGGTCGCTCAGGCTTGGGCTTCGTTCAGCGGGTGACTGAGAACGCTTCGTGAAGCGGTGTCAAGCCAAGCACTTGGACTCTGCCAATGTTTGTATGATAGCGGGATGAATAACGTGGACTTGGGTCGCTATTCCTCGGGGGAAGGAGGAGGAGAGGAAGCCTCGAGGGAGTAGTGACTCGGGTGAAGCAGCAGACGAAGGTATACGGGAGTGTTGTGGAACAAGGTGGTGGAGTAATGATTGTCTGAGTAACCTCTCATCCTGCAGGCTCCACCGACGGCCGCTCCCGCCACCACCAGCTGACTATAACCCCCATGGTCGTCTTCCTCTTGTTGTGAGTACTGTCTGGTGGTCGTGTTCCTCTTGTTGTCTTGTTGAGTACTGTCTGGTGGTCGTCTTCCTCTTGTTGAGTACTGTCTGGTGGTCGTGTTCCTCTTGTTGAGTACTGTCCGGTGGTCGTGTTCCTCTTGTTGAGTACTGTCTGGTGGTCGTGTTCCTCTTGTTGTCTTGTTGAGTACTGTCTGGTGGTCGTGTTCCTCTTGTTGAGTACTGTCTGGTGGTCGTGTTCCTCTTGTTGAGTACTGTCCGGTGGTCGTGTTCCTCTTGTTGAGTACTGTCCGGTGGTCGTGTTCCTCTTGTTGTGAGTACTGTCCGGTGGTCGTGTTCCTCTTGTTGAGTACTGTCTGGTGGTCGTGTTCCTCTTGTTGTCTTGTTGAGTACTGTCTGGTGGTCGTGTTCCTCTTGTTGAGTACTGTCCGGTGGTCGTGTTCCTCTTGTTGAGTACTGTCCGGTGGTCGTGTTCCTCTTGTTGAGTACTGTCCGGTGGTCGCTACTCCCCAGCTACACTCACAGTGTGTCGCTACACCTCAGCTACACTCCCAGTGTGCCGCTACACCTCAGCTACACTTCCAGTGTGCCGCTACACCTCAGCTACACTCCCAGTGTGCCGCTACACCTCAGCTACACTTCCAGTGTGCCGCTACACCTCAGCTACACTCACAGTGTGCCGCTACACCTCAGCTACACTCCCAGTGTGCCGCTACACCTCAGCTACACTTCCAGTGTGCCGCTATACCTCAGCTACACTCACAGTGTGCCGCTACACCTCAGCTACACTCACATTGTGCCGCTACACCTCAGCTACACTCCCAGTGTGCCGCTACACCTCAGCTACACTCACAGTGTGCCGCTATACCTCAGCTACACTCACAGTGTGCCGCTACACCTCAGCTACACTCACATTGTGCCGCTACACCTCAGCTACACTCACAGTGTGTCGCTACACCTCAGCTACACTCCCAGTGTGTCGCTACACCTCAGCTACACACCCAGTGTGTCGCTACACCTCAGTAACACTCCCAGTGTGTCGCTACACCTCAGCTACACTCCCAGTGTGTCGCTACACCTCAGCTACACACCCAGTGTGTCGCTACACCTCAGTAACACACCCAGTGTGTCGCTACACCTCAGCTACACACCCAGTGTGTCGCTACACCTCAGTAACACTCCCAGTGTGTCGCTACACCTCAGCTACACACCCAGTGTGTCGCTACACCTCAGTAACACACCCAGTGTGTCGCTACACCTCAGTAACACTCCCAGTGTGTCGCTACACCTCAGTAACACTCCCAGTGTGTCGCTACACCTCAGCTACACACCCAGTGTGTCGCTACACCTCAGTAACACTCCCAGTGTGTCGCTACACCTCAGTAACACTCCCAGTGTGTCGCTACACCTCAGCTACACACCCAGTGTGTCGCTACACCTCAGTAACACACCCAGTGTGTCGCTACACCTCAGCTACACACCCAGTGTGTCGCTACACCTCAGCTACACACCCAGTGTGTCGCTACACCTCAGTAACACTCCCAGTGTGTCGCTACACCTCAGTAACACTCCCAGTGTGTCGCTACACCTCAGCTACACACCCAGTGTGTCGCTACACCTCAGTAACACACCCAGTGTGTCGCTATACCTCAGCTACACACCCAGTGTGTCGCTACACCTCAGTAACACACCCAGTGTGTCGCTATACCTCAGCTACACACCCAGTGTGTCGCTACACCTCAGTAACACTCCCAGTGTGTCGCTACACCTCAGTAACACTCCCAGTGTGTCGCTACACCTCAGCAACACACCCAGTGTGTCGCTACACCTCAGTAACACACCCAGTGTGTCGCTACACCTCAGCTACACACCCAGTGTGTCGCTACACCTCAGTAACACTCCCATTGTGTCGCTACACCTCAGTAACACACCCAGTGTGTCGCTACACCTCAGTAACACACCCAGTGTGTCGCTACACCTCAGTAACACACCCAGTGTGTCGCTACACCTCAGTAACACACCCAGTGTGTCGCTACACCTCAGCTACACACCCAGTGTGTCGCTACACCTCAGTAACACTCCCAGTGTGTCGCTACACCTCAGTAACACACCCAGTGTGTCGCTACACCTCAGTAACACACCCAGTGTGTCGCTACACCTCAGTAACACTCCCAGTGTGTCGCTACACCTCAGCTACACTCCCATTGTGTCGCTACACCTCAGCTACACACCCAGTGTGTCGCTACACCTCAGTAACACTCCCAGTGTGCCGCTACACCTCAGTAACACACCCAGTGTGTCGCTACACCTCAGCTACACACCCAGTGTGTCGCTACACCTCAGCTACACACCCAGTGTGTCGCTACACCTCAGCTACACACCCAGTGTGTCGCTACACCTCAGCTACACACCCAGTGTGTCGCTACACCTCAGCTACACACCCAGTGTGTCGCTACACCTCAGCTACACATCCAGTGTGTCGCTACACCTCAGCTACACACCCAGTGTGTCGCTACACCTCAGCTACACACCCAGTGTGTCGCTACACCTCAGTAACACTCCCAGTGTGCCGCTACACCTCAGCTACAGTCACAGTGTGCCGCTACACCTCAGCTACACTCACAGTGTGCCGCTACACCTCAGCTACACTCCCAGTGTGCCGCTACAACTCAGCAACACTCCCAGTGTGCCGCTACACCTCAGTAACACACCCAGTGTGTCGCTACACCTCAGTAACACTCACAGTGTGCCGCTACACCTCAGCAACACTCCCAGTGTGCCGCTAAACCTCAGTAACACTCCCAGTGTGTCGCTACACCTCAGTAACACTCCCAGTGTGTCGCTACACCTCAGTAACACTCACAGTGTGCCGCTACACCTCAGCAACACTCCCAGTGTGCCGCTACACCTCAGTAACACTCCCAGTGTGTCGCTACACCTCAGTAACACTCCCAGTGTGCCGCTACACCTCAGTAACACACCCAGTGTGTCGCTACACCTCAGCTACACACCCAGTGTGTCGCTACACCTCAGCTACACTCCCAGTGTGCCGCTACACCTCAGTAACACTCCCAGTGTGCCGCTACACCTCAGCAACACTCACAGTGTGCCGCTACACCTCAGCTACACTCACAGTGTGCCGCTACACCTCAGCTACACTCACAGTGTGCCGCTACAACTCAGCAACACTCACACTGTGCCGCTACACCTCAGTAACACTCCCAGTGTGCCGCTACACCTCAGCTACACTCCCAGTGTGCCGCTACACCTCAGCTACACACCCAGTGTGTCGCTACACCTCAGCTACACTCCCAGTGTGCCGCTACACCTCAGTAACACTCCCAGTGTGCCGCTACACCTCAGCAACACTCACAGTGTGCCGCTACACCTCAGCTACACTCACAGTGTGCCGCTACACCTCAGCTACACTCCCAGTGTGCCGCTACACCTCAGCTACACTCCCAGTGTGCCGCTACACCTCAGCTACACTCCCAGTGTGCCGCTACACCTCAGCTACACTCCCAGTGTGCCGCTACACCTCAGCAACACTCCCAGTGTGTCGCTACACCTCAGCAACACTCACAGTGTGTCGCTACACCTCAGTAACACTCCCAGTGTGCCGCTACACCTCAGTAACACTCCCAGTGTGTCGCTACACCTCAGCAACACTCACAGTGTGCCGCTACACCTCAGTAACACTCCCAGTGTGTCGCTACACCTCAGCAACACTCCCAGTGTGTCGCTACACCTCAGCAACACTCACAGTGTGTCGCTACACCTCAGCAACACTCACAGTGTGCCGCTACACCTCAGTAACACTCCCAGTGTGTCGCTACACCTCAGCTACACTCCCAGTGTGCCGCTACACCTCAGCTACACACCCAGTGTGTCGCTACACCTCAGTAACACACCCAGTGTGTCGCTACACCTCAGCTACACTCACAGTGTGTCGCTACAACTCAGCAACACTCACAGTGTGTCGCTACACCTCAGCATCACTCACAGTGTGCCGCTACACCTCAGCTACACTCACAGTGTGCCGCTACACCTCAGCAACACTCACAGTGTGCCGCTACACCTCAGCAACACTCACAGTGTGCCGCTACACCTCAGCAACACTCACAGTGTGTCGCTACACCTCAGCAACACTCACAGTGTGCCGCTACACCTCAGAAACACTCACAGTGTGCCGCTACACCTCAGTAACACTCCCAGTGTGTCGCTACACCTCAGCAACACTCACAGTGTGCCGCTACACCTCAGCAACACTCACAGTGCGCCGCTACACCTCAGCTACACTCACAGTGTGCCGCTACACCTCAGCTACACTCCCAGTGTGCCGCTACACCTCAGCTACACTCACAGTGTGCCGCTACACCTCAGCAACACTCACAGTGTGTCGCTACACCTCAGCTACACTCCCAGTGTGCCGCTACACCTCAGCAACACTCACAGTGTGCCGCTACACCTCAGCTACACTCCCAGTGTGCCGCTACACCTCAGCAACACTCACAGTGTGCCGCTACACCTCAGCAACACTCACAGTGTGCCGCTACACCTCAGCAACACTCACAGTGTGCCGCTACACCTCAGCAACACTCACAGTGTGCCGCTACACCTCAGCTACACTCACAGTGTGCCGCTACACCTCAGCTACACTCAGTGTGCCGCTACACCTCAGCTACACTCACAGTGTGCCGCTACACCTCAGCTACACTCACAGTGTGCCGCTACACCTCAGCTACACTCACAGTGTGCCGCTACACCTCAGCTACACTCACAGTGTGCCGCTACACCTCAGCAACACTCACAGTGTGCCGCTACACCTCAGCAACACTCACAGTGTGCCGCTACACCTCAGCTACACTCACAGTGTGCCGCTACACCTCAGCTACACTCACAGTGTGCCGCTACACCTCAGCTACACTCACAGTGTGCCGCTACACCTCAGCTACACTCACAGTGTGCCGCTACACCTCAGCTACACTCACAGTGTGCCGCTACACCTCAGCTACACTCACAGTGTGCCGCTACACCTCAGCAACACTCACAGTGTGTCGCTACACCTCAGCAACACTCACAGTGTGCCGCTACACCTCAGCTACACTCACAGTGTGCCGCTACACCTCAGCAACACTCACAGTGTGCCGCTACACCTCAGCTACACTCCCAGTGTCACTACACCTCAGCAACACTCACAGTGTGTCGCTACACCTCAGCTACACTCACAGTGTGCCGCTACACCTCAGCTACACTCACACTGTGCCGCTACACCTCAGCAACACTCACAGTGTGCCGCTACACCTCAGCTACACTCTGCTCCTCAGCAGTCACAAATGACGCTCCTGTTGGCCTTTGTTTTCTTCAAGTGCATTTTTGGGTATGTTCCCCTCGCCCTTATCTGTTGTTGTTACTGTTACTGCTCCTGCTTCCCCCTCGCCCTTATCTGTTGTTGTTACTGTTACTGCTCCTGCTTCCCCCTCGCCCTTATCTGTTGTTGTTACTGTTACTGCTCCTGCTTCCCCCTCGCCCTTATCTGTTGTTGTTACTGTTACTGCTCCTGCTTCCGTTGGTTTATTGACTCGCTTCCTTTGGCTTATATTCCTCCTCCTGCCCCTGCTGCTGTTGTTGTTGTTGTTGTTGTTGTTACTGCTGCTGTTGTTGTTGTTGTTACTGCTTATGTTGTTGTTGTTGTTACTGCTGTTGTTGTTGTTACTGCTGCTGTTGTTGTTGTTACTGCTCCTGTTGTTGTTTCTGTTGTTGTTGTTGTTGTTGCTATTATTCCTGCTGTTGTTGTTGTTGTTGTTGTTATTATTGCTGTTGTTGTTACTGTTGTTGTTATTATTGCTGTTGTTCTTACTGCTGTTGTTTTTACTACTGCTGTTGCTGCTGTTATTGCTGCTGGTGCTGTCACTTCAGATACTAGTGTTACTCTTCTTTTTCCTTTATCCGCTGCTTATCTTCCTCTTCCTCGTTCTATTTATATGCAACTCCTCCTCCTCCTCCTCTTCTCCCACTCCTCCTCCTCCTTGTCTCCTGCACCTCTTTCCTGTTCCACCTGAGTCAGGAGATGCTGCTTCTCTCCCTTTTTCATCCGACTGTCCCTCCTTTTCTCTCTTCTTCCTGCTTCACTTCCCCTCTTTCAACTCCCTCAATTTCATGCACTCTTGTTTTCAACTATTTATTATCTATATTTTTCATTTCCGTCACTTCCTCTTCCGTCATCAACCTGTCTCCTCTCCCCTCCCACTCTTCCGTACAACCCCCTGCCTCTCCCCTCACCTCCGTCCTCCCCTTGTCATAAAGACGGGGGGGGGGGGGGGGGGAGACGGAGAAATATATATATATATATATATATATATATATATATATATATATATATATATATATATATATATATATATATATATATATATAACGTATATTTTAATTCTTGGATTATGTCCGGGACTTAAGTATGTTTGTTAATTGGTCAGCAAGCTGTTGTGGCGGCCTTAACAACCCTCCTGAGGATAATAGGTCTTTAGCTCAACACCGAAAGTCTATCTATCAATGTGTGATCTATCTTTCCAGCAACCCGTCCTTATACCAAGTCTATTCCATCCAGCGGTCGACCGGAAAGACGTAATTCTCCATTTTAATATTCTGTTCATTCAAAACAGGAATTTTCTCATATAAATTAATATTAATATATATTAGCATACTGTGCATATTTAGGCACAGTTAGGTGAGGTGTTTAGGTTCTGTTGGCGATTATTTGTATTTGTAGTACGTGGGTGAAGCATTTACAGCGTTGTGGTTCGAACAAAAGTCGTCATTGAACCACTTGTTCCGGAAGTGTTCGAACGCCATCAGTTGTGAGTCGTGTGTAAACCGCTTTTCATTTCTAAACAAGGGGGTTTCGCGGGTGCATGGAATGGAATTTGGGCCAGTGTTGATGAGGACGGTCTGTTTCACTCGACTCACAAATGATGATGTTTGAATTTTTCTCGAACAGTGCTTCAATCACGTCCTCTGCTCGAATCGCACCTCTATAAATGCTTCAGCCCGTCCTCCAAACAAAGACCCAAAAGTGATTCCATGCATCCGCCAAACCCCAGCTGTTTATGAATGAAAAACAGTTTACACACGACTCACAACTGATGACGTTCGAACACTTCCGGAACAAGTGCTTCACTGACGAATTTTGTTCGAACCACAACGCTGTAAATGCTTCACCCACGTATTACAAATACAAATAATCGCCAACAGAACCTAAACACCTAACCTAACCTATGCCTATATATACACAATATGCTAATATATTATAATATTAATTTATATATGAGAAAATTCCCGTTTTGAATGAACAGCATGTTAACATTTATGAATGTGTCTGTGGGATCGACCGCTGGATGGAATGGACTTGAGTCGAGGACGGGCTGAGATGCTTCATCCACCTCACCAAACCTAACCTAGGCCTTATTTTGCACGATATACATTCCAATATAATAAAATACCGAGTTTGAATACACACAATGCATCAATGGATTTCCACCAACAAAGAAAGGTCTAAAAACGGAGATATATGACGCAAGGTGTAAATACCGAGATGTGTGACGCAAGGTCTAAATATCGAGATACGTGACGCAAGGTGTAAATATCGAGATACGTGACGCAAGGTGTAAATACCGAGATGTGTGACGCAAGGTCTAAATATCGAGATACGTGACGCAAGGTGTAAATATCGAGATACATGACGCAAGGTGTAAATACCGAGATGTGTGACGCAAGGTCTAAATATCGAGATACGTGACGCAAGGTGTAAATATCGAGATACGTGACGCAAGGTGTAAATACCGAGATGTGTGACGCAAAGTCTAAATATCGAGATACGTGACGCAAGGTGTAAATCCCAAAATGTGTGACGCAAGGTGTAAATCCCAAGATGTGTGACGCAAAGTGTAAATCCCAAGATGTGTGACGCAAGGTGTAAATATCAAGATGTGTAACGCAAGGTGTAAATCCCAAGATGTGTGACGCAAGGTGTAAATATCAAAATGTGTAACGCAAGGTGTAAATACCGAGATACGTGACGCAAGGTGTAAATACCGAGATACGTGACGCAAGGTGTAAATTCCAAGATGTGTGACGCAAGGTGTAAATACCCCAGGTCGTGTTGACAACAGCTTCTGACGCCCAGATCTCCATCTAGTGTATTCCCTCACACACACCCGCTGTGGCCTCGCCTGTGCTTGCCTTAGTGCCGGATCACGGGCGAATTTCAACGCAGATATTACCTCTGCCTTGACACAAGCATGAAAAAAAAGTAAAAACAGAACCACTTAAACACACACGTAAATATTGGTGTGTGTGTGATTTTTTGTTTACGGTCGCTAAATGACATCTCGATGTGATGGTAAATAATTCAGACGTTTTGGGCGGAACTCGGAACCGGATTTGTATTATTGAGACGGTTTAGTGAGCCTGATAGGAGTGTGATGTCTTGTGAAATGGTGTTTGCATTGTGATGCACGGCATAAATACACACGTACACACTCAAGCATATACACACACACACACACACGTGCACGCACACGTACACACTCAACCAGAGAGGCACACGCAATAGGAGTGGAAATTGAGTGTCTAAATGAGTCACAGAGACATTAGAAAGAACTTTTTTTTACTGTCAGAATAGTTAACAGATGGAATGCATTAGGAATTCATTCCTAATGCAATTAGGAATGTGATGTGATGTGGTGAAGGCAGATTCCATACACAGTTTCAAGTGTAGATATGATAAAGCCCAATAGGCTCAGGAAACTGTACACCATTTATTGACAGTTGAGAGGCGGGACAAGAAGAGTCGAAGCTCAACCCCCCCCCGCCCGCAAGCACAACTAGGTGAGTACACACACACACACACACACACACACACACACACACACACACACACACACACACACACACACACACACACACACACACACATGCACACCCGACAAATCCACGTATTTCGGGGTGGCAGCAGTTGAGTCCGGGAGAGACTAATGACTGGGACACAGCAGACGGTGGAGCAGGGTGGCACTCTCTTCCCCCAAACACCACCAGGAGTGTCTCTCACACCCTCTCTTGTCCCTCAGTGAGGTCCGGTAACACCTCCCCGCCCCTCCCCTTCCCTCTCCCCCTCCCCACCATTAAACCCCGCAACAAACCTCTCGCCCTTTCAACCCCTTCCATGGTACCAGTTATCAACCAGGCATTGTAGGGATCGTATCGGGACGAAGCAAGGAGTAGTAGAGTGTGCCTCGTAAAGCCTTCCATTTTCCAAGGGATAGTAGACAGATCAAGTGTTTTTCCATCCTATAGGTTACCTTTGGGCATTGGGTGACCACAGAGCACTGTCTCCTCCGATTTGCATTTATATTGGGGGTGGGGGAATCTATCCGAGATTATAAACGTAACCTGAAGGATAGATAATCATTGTAGCAACAGTGCTAATGGCTGTCGTTACGCCAGGAAGGAGTAATTTGTGTATCATAGTGTCCAGCTCGTTCTTTCCACTTGTCACTCCGTAAAAAATGTAAATGTTTTAACTAGAAACATACGAACCCAAGCAACCCACTTAACCTCTCGAGGCCGATACATAGAAAAGACAATAATACGGTTTCCGTAAATTCCGTAATAAAATGTGACGTAGTTACTTACAATGTCATACATCTCTGCCCGAAGCTCCTGGGATCAGCTTACCTGAGTTATGATTCATCAAAGCACTTCCGGGTCCAGTTGCGAAACCTATACATCTATTTAGACAAAACTGTAAACAAATTGTACGGAGTGGTAAGTGGACAACACGGCCTCTTTATTTTCCGGTGGTGTGAGTTACGACAATGTTACTATTCGAAGTTATCGCTACGATAATACAGTTATATCGCAGGGAAATAATTAATATCGGATTATCTCTATCTTTGCAGGTGATTAGCCCCCCCCCCCGCCTCCCTCCCCTCCCCCCTGTCTCAACGCCTCGTAAAGGGTCAACTCTTTACTTCTATAATAACCAGAACTTGAAATACAAAAACATCGCTTATATATATATGTGATACAAAATTAAATAGTTGTGAACCTTTACAATTTACGACCTACAGCTAGAAAAGTCGGGGACCCAGGATCTGAAGCTCAACCCTGCACCCTTCAAATAAGGGTGTACAAATAAGCGTGTGAACGTACACACTACAACAGGGTTCCTTGTGGCAGAAATCTGAACATAATTGAACGTGCACTTACAAGTTTTCTCTTCCTTGGGAACTTTGAGAGAACTTGCACGGTGTTCAGTGTTTGAACAACAACAACAACTGTATTATTCATCTATTGGTTGTGAGTCATACACTGTATAATTCATCTAATGTTTGTGAGTGAGTGTAGCCTCGTCATGTAGGTCCGTGCCACTGGGGCAGGTATTCCCACACCTGACTAGATATAAGAGTCTGGGAAAGGAATTAAGCCAAGCAAACGTCACTAAGTGTAACTGAGGAGAAGGTAAGCAGCGAGTGAACATTTTTAAGGAAACGAGGAGAGATGTCGACAGTATGCGACACGACTTGGTCACCTGGCTTAATACGTCACTTGAGTTGTGACGGTCGGAAGAGAAGGACGAACGTCGTTGCCCCTGAAGAAGAAGAATAGTTGTGGCTTATGGAGAAGAACTTATGAGAAGCTACTTGAGTAACGAGTGAGGTGGCTGTTGGAAGATCATTTGGGCAGGTGTTCCTGATTGGCACCTGTACCGTGACCCCTCACACTCAAGTCAGGACTGGAAGGAGTCGATTAGTAGCAGTCCAAGAGAAATTTGTGGGTGACCTGTCAGTGCGTCGTGGACAAGCATCGTCACGTCATCCTTGTGAGGTAAGAACCTGATATATTGTCGTGTATTGCTTGTTGCAGCAAAGATCGTGTGTCTAGCGATCGTGTAGAGCGTTTGTGAATGTAGATTAGGAAGTTTGTGGAAATAATGAGATGAAAAAATGAGTTTGAAGTGAGTTCCATTGTGAGGGCGGGAGGAGAGTGTTGGTATTTTTTGCTTGTGTTAAACTACATGCATGAAGCCTGGCCCAGACGGCGAGGTGACTGATGGACAGCGGGTTGCTGGAGAAGATCAAGCCTGGCAGAGACAACTTGTTGGAGCACTGATATTATACAAGCGTGATGCTAGTTTATAGCACCATTACTTGATGATACCATACTATCATTTTTATTTATTATTGTCTGTAATAAATGTTGGTCAGACAACCGTGTTTGCCCTTATGAGGATTTATAAGAGGAAAGAGAGAGAGAGAAATAATTGCAGGCCGGACGCCAGCACACAGGAAACAAGAAGTGGAACTAGAAATATGTCTTTCTGAGACTAGGAGAGTGAGGGTAAGTCACGGTGGCTCAGTTACGGTGTGGACACGTGATAACGGGACAGTTATGAACCCAATCCCCAATAATATGACGTTGAGCCTCGTCTCCACATTTAAGTCCATTATCAGGTGACTCTCCAGTGTGGGCTCCGCTAGGGTTAGCAGTAGAGGTTGTGGATATATTTATTTTGTCAGCGACTCCCTTGACGAGGTGAAATTAAGCGCAGGGTAAAACTGGGCGACACCTGAGAGATACTTAAAGAGACCCCCTGATAGTCATACACTATGTATTATTCATCTAATGGTTGTGGTCATACACTGTATTAATCATCTAATTTTTGGTGGTCATACACTATTATTCATTTAACGGTTATGGGTCATACAACGTGTATTTAACAACATTTAAAGTTTGTGGGTCATACACTGTATATAACTCATCGTATAGGTGTGGTCATGCTCCTCAGAGTGTTCACATATGAATGTATATCCCCCCCCCCCCATCTCCAGAGAACTGGGTTCCCGGTTCTGCGAGGGAGCGCGGAGGAAGCGAGAAGGACCGCGTGAACCAGCGAACCAGTCCTCGTCAGGTCCATTATACACCAGCAACTTAAGTGTTGACTGTGATAACAGGTAAGCGAGTCTAAATTACAGTCAATTAAAGCAAGTCTTGTACTGTATCCTGAGTGAACATTACATATTCAGCAATGTTTATTTTTTTGTTGTTTGGCCTTTATACACTCGCTTAAATTGTATCCGGGAGCCTTACAGCACTTAAGTGACTGATAGTGTTCACAATCCCTCCCACAATCCCCTATTTTCTCACTATTATTCGTTCACAGTGTGTCAAGCATCTGAATAGCTTCTATTTTCCGAGAGGAAACGATATTTTATGGTAATTTTCGTTTCCCCTCGGGCGATACATAAGGGTGTCAAATTATAGGTTTTATTTTTTTTCATTTCAGAAAAGGAACAAATTTCTTTTGTGAACATGGTGAACATCCGTGTTCATTTTTGTTACATATTTGTAAGAAATGCTTGTCAGGAAAATGAATACTTATGTCTGTGAATGACATGACCCCCTGGGGTAATGTGTGACCATGACCCCTGGGGTAATGTGTGGTCATGACCCCTGGGGTAATAAGTGCCCGTGACCCCAGGGGTAATGTGTGGTCATGACCCCTGGGGTAATGTGTGGCCATGACCCCTGGGGTAATGTGTGGCCATGACCCCTGGGGTAATGTGTGGTCATGACCCCTGGGGTAATGTGTGGCCATGACCCCTGGGGTAATGTGTGGTCATGACCCCTGGGGTAATAAGTGCCCGTGACCCCAGGGGTAATATGTGCTCATGACCCCTGGGGTAATGTGTGGCCATGACCCCTGGGGTAATGTGTGGCCATGACCCCTGGGGTAATGTGTGGTCATGACCCCTGGCGTAATGTGTGGCCATGACCCCTGGGGTAATGTGTGGCCATGACCCCTGGGGTAATGTGTGGCCATGACCCCTGGGGTAATGTGTGGTCATGACCCCTGGGGTAATGTGTGACCATGACCCCTGGGGTAATGTGTGGCCATGACCCCTGGGGTAATGTGTGGCCATGACCCCTGGGGTAATGTGTGGCCATGACCCCTGGGGTAATGTGTGGCCATGACCCCTGGGGTAATGTGTGACCATGACCCCTGGGGTAATGTGTGGCCATGACCCCAGGGGTAATGTGTGGCCATGACCCCAGGGGTAATGTGTGGCCATGACCCCAGGGGTAATGTGTGGCCATGACCCCAGGGGTAATGACCTCGACCTCCAGGAACATCGCCAAGGTTCCTACAGGCAGTTTACCTTCCTCAAGACACACTCCACAACAGTAGCCTATCAGAGTCCTTTCTACTACTAGGTGAACAGAGGCATGAGGTGGAAAGGGAACATATCCCGGAACCTTGCGGTTGTGGACCGGCGCCAAGCTGCCAGATGTTCCTGGTGGTGTTCCGGGCCCCGGCGGAGCCTGCTCTACAACCCGTCTTCACAACCATTGAACCTCGGTTGTGATGCGCCACAATTTCGGTGCTTTAGTGAAAGTATGAGTACTGTGACGATGATGCTTCCTGTGAGTACTGTGACGATGATGCTTCCTGTGAGTACTGTGACGATGATGCTTCCTGTGAGTACTGTGACGATGACGTTTCCTGTGAGTACTGTGACGATGACGCTTCCTGTGAGTACTGTGACGATGACGCTTCCTGTGAGTACTGTGACGATGACGCTTCCTGTGAGTACTGTGACGATGACGCTTCCTGTGAGTACTGTGACGATGACGCTTCCTGTGAGTACTGTGACGATGACGCTTCCAGTGAGTACTGTGGCGATGACGCTTCCAGTGAGTACTGTGGCGATGACGCTTCCAGTGAGTACTGTGACGATGACGCTTCCTGTGAGCACTGTGACGATGACGCTTCCTGTGAGTACTGTGACGATGACGCTTCCTGTGAGTACTGTGACGATGACGCTTCCTGTGAGTACTGTGCATCGTGGCAGGTTGCTCTATATCGTTCGCTCCTGGTTCAGCAAACCTACTTGTGATATAACGTATATCAATCCCAGGTCACCATATAAGGTAGCACCTGTATAAGGGGGAACACGGACTCAGGGGAAAGCTATATAAAGGTATAGGACACTAAAGACCCTGGTGAAGGGGGGGAGGGGGGAGGGGGTAAGCTATAGTAGTTTAAAGGTACGTGTTGAATACAGGTAATTTTAAATACCAAAGTGACGGTAATTTGATGAATTTAGAACAAGGTAATTTTGCATTTAATGAGGTTATTGGACCCAGTTGTTGTCTGGGGTTGCTTTCTCAATTGTTGCAAAAAGCTCGCTTTGTTGCTTGCTTTGTTGCTTGCTTTGTTGCTTGCTTTGTTGCTTGCTTTGTTGCTTGCTTTGTTGCTTGCTATGTTGCTTGCTTTGTTGCTTGCTTTGTTGCTTGCTTTGTTGCTTGCTTTGTTGCTTGCTTTGTTGCTTGCTTTGTTGCTTGCTTTGTTGCTTGCTTTGTTGCTCGCTTTGTTGCTTGCTTTGTTGCTTGCTTTGTTGCTTGCTTTGTTGCTTGCTTTGTTGCTTGCTTTGTTGCTTGCTTTGTTGCTTGCTTTGTTGCTTGCTTTGTTGCTTGCTTTGTTGCTTGCTTTGTTGCTTGCTTTGTTGCTTGCTATGTTGCTTGCTTTGTTGCTTGCTTTGTTGCTTGCTTTGTTGCTTGCTATGTTGCTTGCTTTGTTGCTTGCTTTGTTGCTTGCTTTGTTGCTTGCTTTGTTGCTTGCTTTGTTGCTTGCTATGTTGCTTGCTTTGTTGCTTGCTTTGTTGCTTGCTTTGTTGCTTGCTTTGTTGCTTGCTATGTTGCTCGCTTTGTTGCTTGCTTTGTTGCTTGCTTTGTTGCTTGCTATGTTGCTTGCTTTGTTGCTTGCTATGTTGCTCGCTTTGTTGCTCGCTTTGTTGCTTGCTATGTTGCTTGCTTTGTTGCTCGCTTTGTTGCTTGCTATGTTGCTTGCTATGTTGCTCGCTTTGTTGCTCGCTTTGTTGCTCGCTTTGTTGCTTGCTTTGTTGCTTGCTTTGTTGCTTGCTATGTTGCTTGCTTTGTTGCTCGCTTTGTTGCTTGCTTTGTTGCTTGCTTTGTTGCTCGCTTTGTTGCTTGCTTTGTTGCTTGCTATGTTGCTTGCTTTGTTGCTTGCTATGTTGCTTGTTTTGTTGCTTGCTTTGTTGCTTGCTTTGTTGCTTGCTTTGTTGCTTGCTTTGTTGCTTGCTTTTTCTTGCCACATTTGTGTTGTAGTAATAATGACAAATTATACTGATGTTGCTATATATATATATATATATATATATATATTTATATATATATATATATATATATATATATATATATATATATATATATATATATATATATAAATATATATATATATATATATATATATATATATATATATATATATATATATATATATATATATATATATAAATCACACGCTATCCTAAATATGTTACGATTCCATTTCAGTGTTTCCAATTTCATTGACAAATAGAATTTTCATAGATTTCAATTTATTTTCATTTTGGTTTAATTATTTTGTGTGACATTGCGTTGGATTTGAGCCGTGTTGTCCACCATACCGTTCATTTCGTGAGTATAGTTTACTTTTGTTTTCTTTCGTTTTTTAACTGTTTTTCATATATTTTAGTGATGGGAACATCAGATCATTTGATGTTCCCAATTTACTGATGGGAACATCAGATCCTTTTGGAATGCATCGGACGAGGGAGTGGGGAATGGTGGGGAGGACGAGGGGACGGGGATGGTCTGTCTTCCAGCGACGTGACGTGCAGTTCACGTAGTCTGTCCTCGTAACTCATGCCTCTTAGTTCTGGGACTAGCCTAGTGGCATACCTCTGAACTTTTTCCAGCTTCGTCTTGTGCTTGACTAGATACGGGCTC
>NC_091189.1:14605478-14642081 GCF_040958095.1 Procambarus clarkii
TGGAGAACTTCAGCGTCCTTTACAACTACTTCAGTCATCTTAGAAGCAGTGCTTGGAACAAGGTGTGGAGGTTGACGCTCAGGCTCATGGACTTGAATCTTCGCAGCAAGATGGTTTACCAGTAGATTAGCCTTCTCCTGATTGCTGGTTGCTCTCTCTCTCTCTCTCTCTCTCTCTCTCTCTCTCTCTCTCTCTCTCTCTCTCTCTCTCTCTCTCTCTCTCTCTCTCTCTCTCTCTCTCTCTCTCTCTCCCCCCCCCCTCCCTCCCTCCCTCCCTCCCTCCCCCCCCCCCCACTCCCACTTCTAGGGCATGTTTTCCAGCCAAGACAATCAATATGACCAAAATATGGCCAGGGTATACAAACACATTAATCCCTGGAGCAAGGTGTAATACATACACGTCCAGTGGTAAAATAGCTGCTGATAAAATATACATTTTCTCTTACCGTAAGTCTGGGCAGCTTGGCACAACATGCGTATCAACCTAAACTTACGCAAGTCTACCCTTCGCCCGCTGTGACACGCTAACGTAAATATTGCATTTCTCCGTCTTGAGGTTTGGAGAGATACATGTATCTTGGACACGTTGTTTGTGTGTTTGTCTCTGGGGCGAGGCGATAACCAGTTGGGTTATCGCTTGATAACTTTTTCTTTCATTGATTTCCTCTTGTCCTACTTTCTCTCAGCTTACAGAGGTTGTCCTTGTCTACCTTGTCTCTTCCTGTCATACCTTGTATGGTGTGTGTGTGTGTGTGTGTGTGTGTGTGTGTGTGTGTGTGTGTGTGTGTGTGTGTGTTTGTGTGTGTGTGTGTGTGTGTGTGTGTGTGTGTGTGTTTGTATGTGTGCATCTGAGGCAGGTGTCAGAGCCACAGGTGTGTGCGTCGAGCAGACAGATGCAGCTGTACACATGTGCCACTTCACGGGGGCACCCACATCACAATCATTCCTCGCGATTAGGTGCCACAGCCGACAAGCTCCTCCAGATTATCTGACAAGCACGTTGAGGCAGGTGGTCAGCCCTCAGCTGACAGCGTTGAGGCAGGTGGTCAGCCCTCAGCTGACAGCGTTGAGGCAGGTGGTCAGCCCTCAGCTGACACCGTTGAGGCAGGTGGTCAGCCCTCAGCTGACACCGTTGAGGCAGGTGGTCAGCCCTCAGCTGACACCGTTGAGGCAGGTAGTTAGCCCTCAGCTGACACCGTTGAGGCAGGTGGTCAGCCCTCAGCTGACAGCGTTGAGGCAGGTGGTCAGCCCTCAGCTGACACCGCCAGTTTTTAACCTTTAAAGACAAAACGTCTCGTTCCTCGCAATTTGCGACGCTTACACTGTCAGCGACTTCTCGCAGGTGAATACTAGAGCACCAGTAGAGTCCAAGTCCTTAGTCTGTCAGTGTCCAGGTACTGGCTTAGTCTGTCAGTGTCCAGGTACTGGCTTAGTCTGTCAGTGTACAGGTACTGGCTGAGTCTGTCAGTGTACAGGTACTGGCTTAGTCTGTCAGTGTACAGGTACTGACTTGGTCTGTCAGTGTACAGGTACTGACTTGGTCTATCAGTGTACAGGTACTGACTTGGTCTGTCAATATACACACACTGGCTTAGTCTGTCAGTGTCCAGGTACTGGCTTAGTCTGTCAGTGTACAGGTACTGGCTTAGTCTGTCAGTGTCCAGGTACTGGCTTAGTCTGTCAGTGTACAGGTACTGGCTTAGTCTGTCAGTGTACAGGTACTGGCTTAGTCTGTCAGTGTACAGGTACTGACTTGGTCTGTCAATATACACACACTGGCTTAGTCTGTCAGTGTACAGGTACTGGCTTAGTCTGTCAGTGTACAGGTACTGGCTTAGTCTGTTAGTGTACAGGTACTGACTTAGTCTGTCAGTGTACAGGTACTGACTTGGTTTGTCAATATACACACACTGGCTTAGTCTGTCAGTGTACAGGTACTGGCTTAGTCTGTCAGTGTACAGGTACTGGCTTAGTCTGTCAGTGTACAGGTACTGGCTTAGTCTGTCAGTGTACAGGTACTGGCTTAGTCTGTCAGTGTACAGGTACTGGCTTAGTCTGTCAGTGTACAGGTACTGGCTTAGTCTGTCAGTGTACAGGTACTGACTTGGTCTGTCAATATACACACACTGGCTTAGTCTGTCAGTGTACAGGTACTGGCTTAGTCTGTCAGTGTCCAGGTACTGGCTTAGTCTGTCAGTGTACAGGTACTGGCTTAGTCTGTCAGTGTACAGGTACTGACTTGGTCTGTCAATATACACACACTGGCTTAGTCTGTCAGTGTACAGGTACTGGCTTTGTCTGTCAGTGTCCAGGTACTGGCTTAGTCTGTCAGTGTCCAGGTACTGGCTTAGTCTGTCAGTGTCCAGGTACTGGCTTAGTCTGTCAGTGTACAGGTACTGGCTTAGTCTGTCAGTGTACAGGTACTGGCTTAGTCTGTCAGTGTACAGGTACTGGCTTAGTCTGTCAGTGTACAGGTACTGACTTGGTCTGTCAGTGTACAGGTACTGGCTTAGTCTGTCAGTGTACAGGTACTGGCTTAGTCTGTCAGTGTACAGGTACTGGCTTAGTCTGTCAGTGTACAGGTACTGGCTTAGTCTGTCAGTGTCCAGGTACTGGCTTAATCTGTCAGTGTCCAGGTACTGGCTTAGTCTGTCAGTGTACAGGTACTGGCTTAGTCTGTCAGTGTACAGGTACTGGCTTAGTCTGTCAGTGTCCAGACACTGGCTTAGTCTGTCAATATACAGACACTGGCTTAGTCTGTCAATATACAGACACTGGCTTTGTCAAAATATAAACACTAGCTAAAACTTTCAATATTCAGGCGACACAATATGCAAATAATCTGAATGTATTTGTATATATATATATACGAATATATATGAAAGTTCAGGTGTCACTATGAGTCCTCAGGTGTGCACAGGTGCTCACAGGTGCTCACAGGTGCTCACAGGTGCTCACAGGTGAACGAGTGGCACCAGCGGTTCCTGGTAAATGGCCTTCAAGCACTGAAATAGTGCATATGATTTGTAAATCTCAACCAGGTAGAGAGAGAGAGAGAGAGACAGACAGAGACAGACAGAGACAGAGAGAGAGAGAGAGAGAGACAGACAGACAGACAGACAGACAGACAGACAGACAGACAGACAGACAGACAGACAGACAGACAGACAGAGACAGAGAGAGAGAGAGAGACAGACAGAGACAGAGACAGACAGACAGACAGACAGACAGACAGACAGAGACAGAGACAGTGACAGACAGACAGACATATATTACAGTGAATTAGTAAATAGATCGTTTTCCATTGCAACCTCCACATATTACAAACACCAACAGATTTGTGTATCCAGAACCAAGGTGTCAAGAGTTCCCATCAAACACATTGATTAACACGCGAGTCGGAATTAAACTGATCAATATATATTATTTAATATTATTGTTAGTATGTTTTCAGGCATTTGGATCCTGGGAGATTCGAACTCAGGCCTCAAGAGTACGAGTCTGATGGTCTGACAACCCCACCATGGGTGCTTACCATAAGGAAGGATCGCGTTAAGCATCTTGATAAAATAATAATAAAAAGGTGCAAATTCGCCAACGTAACCAGAACGTTCGTTTAAGGGTTTTATGACGTTCGTTTAACGTTATTGCGACCTTTGTTTAACGTTTATTTAACGTTATTATGAAGTCAGAATAGTTGCAGTAACATTACGTCACTAGCTGGAGGAGGTTGAGTGACAACCTCAGCAGCTGGAGGAGGTTGAGTGACAACCTCAGCAGCTGGAGGAGGTTGAGTGACAACCTCAGCAGCTGGAGGAGGTTGAGTGACAACCTCAGCAGCTGGAGGAGGTTGAGTGACGACGACTGACCTCATCACAGTCGTTAAGGCTGTGCAACAACACTCCGCCTTGTTATTGGTGTATTAACGAGAGGGGAAGGGGAATTTCCCCTCATCCATGTCAAGGGTGATTAATATGGTCTTCTACAGACGCCCCGCTGATACTTCTCCTTGGTTACTTCCCTCATGTGACCCCTTTAGTCACCCCTCTAATGTGTCCCCTCAGTCACCCCTCTTATGTGTCCCCTCAGTCACCCCTCTTATGTGTCCCCTCAGTCACCCCTCTCATGTGTCCCCTCAGTCACCCCTCTTATGTGTCCCCTCAGTCACCCCTCTTATGTGTCCCCTCAGTCACCCCTCTAATGTGTTCCCTCAGTCACCCCTCTTATGTGTCCCCTCAGTCACCCCTCTAATGTGTCCCCTCAGTCACCCCTCTTATGTGTCCCCTCAGTCACCCCTCTTATGTGTCCCCTCAGTCACCCCTCTTATGTGTCCCCTCAGTCACCCCTCTAATGTGTCCCCTCAGTCACCCCTCTTATGTGTCCCCTCAGTTACCCCTCTTATGTGTCCCCTCAGTCACCCCTCTTATGTGTCCCCTCAGTCACCCCTCTCATGTGTCCCCTCAGTCACCCCTCTTATGTGTCCCCTCAGTCACCCCTCTTATGTGTCCCCTCAGTCACCCCTCTAATGTGTTCCCTCAGTCACCCCTCTTATGTGTCCCCTCAGTCACCCCTCTAATGTGTCCCCTCAGTCACCCCTCTTATGTGTCCCCTCAGTCACCCCTCTTATGTGTCCCCTCAGTCACCCCTCTTATGTGTCCCCTCAGTCACCCCTCTTATGTGTCCCCTCAGTCACCCCTCTTATGTGTCCCCTCAGTCACCCCTCTAATGTGTCCCCTCAGTCACCCCTCTAATGTGTCCCCTCAGTCACCCCTCTTATGTGTCCCCTCAGTCACCCCTCTTATGTGTCCCCTCAGTCACCCCTCTTATGTGTCCCCTCAGTCACCCCTCTTATGTGTCCCCTCAGTCACCCCTCTAATGTGTCCCCTCAGTCACCCCTCTTATGTGTCCCCTCAGTCACCCCTCTAATGTGTCCCCTCAGTCACCCCTCGTATGTGTCCCCTCAGTCACCCCTCGTATGTGTCCCCTCAGTCACCCCTCTAATGTGTCCCCTCAGTCACCCCTCTTATGTGTCCCCTCAGTCACCCCTCTTATGTGTCCCCTCAGTCACCCCTCTTATGTGTCCCCTCAGTCACCCCTCTTATGTGCCCCCTCAGTCACCCCTCTTATGTGTCCCCTCAGTCACCCCTCTCATGTGTCCCCTTAGTTATCCCCCCCCCCTCCCTTTAGCTCCTCTGACACACTAACTGCCCATCGACCTCGTAAGACAGATGAGTAGTTTGTGAATCCACAATTGTGGACAATAGTATTCAGAACAGAGGATAGGGGACAGACTAAGAGTGTTTTATTGTTTAGGAATAAACCTATGGGTAATGTTGACCCACCGAACCTATCTTCCCAGGTTTTGCAGGATCTCCCTTGCAATTTTACATGTTGGAGTGTGACATTGTAGATCCTTGGTAGGAAGTGGTAGGAAGGTAGGCGTGAATGTCTGTCCTTGGTGGAGTAGAAGGTGGTTAGTGGCTGGCTCTATCCTCGCCAGGTGTAGCGGTTGGTCGGGCCGTCTATTCCTCACTCCGTCCCAGGTGGAGTGGAGGTGGCTCTGTCCTCTCATCATTGTGGCACTCACTGCGTTGGGTCTGTGAGCCGGAAACACTTAGGGGTGCGACAGGGACTGTGAATTCAGTTCAGGACTCTCACTCTCACCAGGTGTGAGTACTTTGTAAGTCTTTCACTCTCATAAAGTGTGATTACTCTTTAACTCTCTCACTCTCACAAAGTGTGAGTACTCTGTAACACTCTCACACTCACAAAGTGTGAGTACTCTGTAACACTCTCAGAAAGTGTGAGTACTCTGTAATACACTCTCACAAAGTGTGAGTACACTTCATATTACATCTATAGTCTCTCTCTCAGCCTTCATCTTCGATGTAACTTTGCTGATAATAACTGTTAAGTGTTTTTAAGTGTTAACAATACTCTTTAAGTGGTGTCTAAGTGTTAATAGCTGTTAACCCCTTTAATTCCACCCGTTCCAATCCCCTTAGACCGTAATAATCAGTAATAGTTCCCCTCAAATCACCACCAGTTCCCGGATTAACTGTCCCCTAGTTCACACGAAACGGCCGTTATCCCCAGTGCACTCACATGCCAGGAACAGCTGTGTTTTGGTTAATGTAAACACAGAGTCAGCTGATGCGATTAACAGGTGTTACTGTTTGTGTAAACACAGGTACCTGGTACTAGGAACAACTGATTTCTTCAATGAACTCACACACAGGCGGGTGTTTGTGTATTTTGACTGAGGTAAACAGTGCGGTTTCAGACGTTATGAGAGAACCAGAGTGGGGTTCGAGACGTGAGAGAACCAGAGTGCGGTTTCAAGCGTTATGAGAGAACCAGAGTGCGGTTTCAAGCGTTATGAGAGAACCAGAGTGCGGTTTCAAGCGTTATGAGAGAACCAGAGTGCGGGTTCAAAAGGTTGTGAGAGAACCAGCGTACGGTTTGAGACGTTGTGAGGGAGCCAGTGCGGTTCGAGACGTTGGGAGAGAACCAGATTGCTGTTCAGCACGTTGCGAGAGAATCAGATTGGGCTAGAATAACCTGAGCATCTATCTGCATGATTATCTTCGATGTTAATTATATTTATAAGAGTTATGGCTGTGAGATAATGTTTGATTTCGTCAGAAGTGCATGATTGGCGAGGACGGAGGGGGGGGGAGGGGGGTTGAGGATGGGAAGGGAGGAGAGGGGGAGTAAGAAGGTGATGGGGGTGAGTGGGGAGTAGGGGAGAGGAGTGGGAGTAAGGAATGATAGAGAATAGTGAAAGAGGGAATCGAAGAGGAGAAAAGGGAGGAGGTGAGTGGTGGGGTAAAATGAGGGGGTTGGAGGGGGAAGGGTGGGGGGTTGGGGGGAGGCATGAAGGTGCCAGGGGTGGCACCCTCTGCCAGTAATTTTCACGACACTCACGCCACTTACAGAGAGAGTTTACAGGTAAGTGGCTTTTCACGTGACGAATGGTTGTTAACGGTACAACACTCGTATTAATTGGTGATTACACTTATATTGACGGACTCTATAAACTTTTCTCACATCACCATTCAAACTGTATATATATATATATATATATATATATATATATATATATATATATATATATATATATATATATATATATATAAATATATCGTACCTAGTAGCCAGAACGCACTTCTCGGCCTACTATGCAAGGCCCGATTTGCCTAATAGGCCAAGTGATTTTCTTTATTTTCAATAAATTGTTTCCAATTAGTTTATTGGAATTATTATTATTATATTATATTAGGAACATAATTTATTGACTTAATTGTGTTAGTTTAGGTTAGGTCCTAATATCCTTCTAAAGATATATTATTAAATACGTAAGTACTTAAGGAAATTCCTGCCTTAGTTTTTCCTTCGTGGTCTGACAGTCATATATATATATATATATATATATATATATATATATATATATATATATATATATATATATATATATATATATGTCGTACCTACCCCCCCCCGTCCCATCTATATAGCACCTATAAGGGGGGGGGTCACCTTTGAACAGTGTTGTTAGGGGCAGCAAGGCGGAGAGCGACTGCAATACGGAGCTCCTGCGGATCATGTCGTGTGCCTGTCGCAGACATAGGGACTGCCAAAAGGAAGTCCCATGCATGGGGAGCCTCACAGCTGTGAGGCGTGCACGATCACTGGGGGTTGTTGCTGCCTCCAGCAAAGCTGTGGCTTCTTTGTCTACAATGGGGCTGTCCCAACTGGATTGTTTCTTGGCTTTCAACATGGTTGGTCAGAGTACTGGGTCTGTCATGGTACCCCATTTAGTGTTGCATTCCATGTAGTGGGAGTCCTGTATCCCTGCTAGGTCACACAGGTTGTCTGACAGTGCGTCAGACACACTGTCAATTAAAATCCATAACGTTTCCAATACTCATTGGTATTCATCATCAGATCTAAACGATAGAATCGAATTAAAATTAACAGTTAAGAAAGAACTCGAACTAAAAACATGATTACATTTATAAGAAGATGTAAATGACACTAGTTATTATAAAAAAAAAACACAAAAAGTAAAAATTACTAAAGTCAACTTACATAACAATAAAAAAATGGATAACGTTACACACGTTGACAATCAGAACTTAATAAAAATCAAAATTAAGATCCTAAATATTCAAAGATTCTATGCAAGACGAAATTAAATCAATCATTATCGAATTACCCATGTCACACCATATAAAGAAACACAAATATTATAAAATAATAAATACATAAATGTTATATTCAATATAAGAAACATAAAATCATAAGGCCCATCCTACTTCCACATAGGAGCATCAAAAGCACATATCAAGGGGGAACTAAACAATTAAAGATTGTTCCGCGCATGTTGTATTTGTCCATCAGTATATTCATTCGTTACCTGAAGATGTTCCAGAGTGGAATAAAACGTTGTAGAAAATATACCCTTCAGGGAGCCGGTCGGCCGAGCAGGGAGCCGGTCGGCCGAGCGGACAGCACGCGGGACTTGTGATCCTGTGGTCCTGGGTTCGATCCCAGGCGCCGGCGAGAAACAATGGGCAGAGTTTCTTTCACCCTATGCCCCTGTTACCTAGCAGTAAAATAGGTACCTGGGTGTTAAGTCAGCTGTCACGGGCTGCTTCCTGGGGGTGGAGGCCTGGTCGAGGACCGGGCCGCGGGGACACTAAAAAGCCCCGAAATCATCTCAAGATCTCAAGATTCAGTAATCATTAGAGTTTATTTACCATGAATTTCGGTAACATGATTACTCTTCTTAATCCCAAGAGTAAGAAAATACAATCATAGAAAGATTATACTCTAAGATCAACAACGCCAGCAATACGGTCGTATCTAACCAAATATGCTAAAAGGACAAGTCCATTACGGGCTCACCATAGCCCGTGCTACTTGGAACTTTTTGTTCCAGGTAGCGAATCTTAAACAACAGCTAAAAGGAACGTCTGTTGCCCAAGTATACAAATATATAATTATATATGTGTGTGTATGTGTAAACACACATACGCTTCTGGGGTATTCCTTGATTCCAACATGTTTCCGCTCCTGTTTACCTGTGCATGATTTCGATAGTTTCCTATCTCAGCCTGGCCTGGGGGTTGTCTGAGCTGTAAGGCTGTTTGACCTTATAGCCTGCACGCCCTCCCAACCATCAGAGCCCGGCCGGTCCGCAAGTCCCAGTAAAAACTGTTCACGTATCATCAGGTAACCTTCCATTGTTGTGTGAGCGACAGGTAAACAGTCATCCTTCAATAGCATCAACGCACAGCATCAGCACCTGAGATGCAGTATTAGTAGGTGATGCGGAGATGAGACGCAGCATCACCAGGTGAAGTGCAGCATCAGCATATGAGATGCAGCATGAGCAGATGAGAAATAGCATCAGTTGGTGAGATACATCATCAGCAAATAAGACGCATTATCACCAGATAAGAAACAGCATCACCGTAACAGCATCAGGTGAGGCACAGGAGATAAGACGCAGCATCACCTCCAGGACCCCCCCCCCCTCCCTCACCCGTTCCAACAGATAAAGGCAAAACACATCAGTAATCACGTTGGTCTCAGCGTAACACCGAAGGTCGGAAGCGTTTGCGCAATAACTCTGGCAGAGAAGAAAACACATTTAATGCCCAGACTTATATTACAGCTCCTTGAGGGCGGAAAAAAGACTAAACAAACATACGAGATATTTATGGGCGTTGCCGTTATCTGTAAAATGAAAAACAAATAAAACACACTTTGTTTTAAAAGTTAAAATGGGTCTGGGGGAGGAAGGAATTGTGTGTGTGTGTGTGTGTGTGTGTGTGTGTGTGTGTGTGTGTGTGTGTGTGTGTGTGTGTGTGTGTGTGTGTACTCACATATTCGCCAGTTTGTGCCTGCAGGGTTGAGCTTTAGCTCTTAGGCCTCAACTTTCTAGCCACTTTTCTAATGGTATTACTTCTACCCTATTTCTTTATCATATCTACGTATGAAATTATGAATAGTGTTTGCTTTTTACAGCCTTCTGTAGTTTATTCTATTTTCTCAGTAATCTTCTGCTAAAAGAAAACTTTCTCGTCTCTATGGCTCATCTGTTTCTCAAGCTTCCATCCTTGACCTCTCGTTCCATTGCTATTTATTTTGAACATATATATTTTTCCACTTTGTTAATGCCCATTAGTATTTTATGTCTCTGGCATGCCTTTTTCTATATCTGTCTCTCCTTTTTTCTAGCGACATCAGATCTAGTTCTTTCAGTCTTTCTTCATAACCTATCCCTCTCAATTCCGGGACGATCCTCGTTGTAAACCTCTGAACCTTTTCAAGTTTCCTTGTGTGTTTTTTTAGATGGGAACTCCAGGATGGGGCGGCACACTTCCAGACTGGTCTTGTAGGCGGTGTGTAGTGATCTAAATGACTCCTTATTTAGCTTCCTGAAAGATATTCTGACTATAGTCACTATAGAGCATAATGCTGATGTTATCCTATTTATATGTGCCTTCAGAGTTAATTTTGGTGTTAAATATCCACTCCCAGGTCTTTTTTCTCTAGTTACAGGGAGGTATTATGTATTCATTCATCTAGTTACAGGGAGGTAGTTTCCCTTCATTATGTATCGTTCTTTTGGTCTCCTGTCACCTGTTCCATTTCTACTACTTTACATTTGCTTGTGCTGAGCTCTACTGGCTGCTTCTCGGACCAATTCTGTAGTTTGACTAAGTCATCTTGGAGTATCTTGCAATCTTCATCTGTCTCGATTAAACTCCTGTGGTTAGGTCATTAAGATAAATGAGAAATATTATATTACATCACTGATTCCTGAGGTATTTCACTTGTTACTGTATGCCAGTCCAACTTCTCGCCCCCCTCATTGTGACTCTGACTCCTGTCTGTTAGGTACTCCCTTGCCTATGCCAATGTATTTCCACATACTCCAGCCTGCCCTCTCAAGTTTATGCAGTAGTCTCCTGTGTGGAATTATGTTAAAATAGATATGTACTATGTCAAAGATTTTTTGGCAGTCCAGAAATACACAATGTGCTCGATCTTTTTAACTAATCATATCCTAATTATGCTTTCCAGTGCTTTGCTGTATTAAAAAATTCCTCTCCAGAACTTCCACGATTTTTGCTCTCCATGTTGCTTCAGCACCATGGAGGAGGTGTCTCGATTCCTAATCTATCTCTATGAATTAGGTCGCCCATTATTAGTAATTTAACTCTAATTCTATGTGCTGCTGTTGCTGGCCTTTGCAATGCCTCATATAAGAGTCCTCAAATAAGAGTTATATGAAGTGCTGTTTGCATTGCTTTGTTGCAGTTTAGGAAGTGGTTGGTGAAGAGAGAGGGGCGAGGGGGCAGAGAGGGCATGGTGTGTATTCACCTTGTTATGCTTGCGGGGTTGAGCTTCACCTCTTTGGTCCCGCCTCTCAATTGTCTATCAACTGGTGTACAGGTTCCCGAGTCTACTGGGCTTTATCATATCTACATTTGAAGCTGTGTATGGAGTCAGCCTCCACCACATCGCTGCCTACTGCATCTGTTAACTACTCTGACACTGAAAAAGTTCTTTCTAACGTCCCTGTGACTAATTTGGGTACTCAGTTTCCACATGTACTCACCTATTTGTACTCACGTATTTGTGTCTGCAGGATCGAGCATTGACTCTTGAATCCCGCCTTTCGAGCATCGGTTGTTTACAGCAATGACTCCGGTCCTATTTCCCTATCATACCTAGTTTTAAAATTATGAATAGCATTTGCTTCCACAACCTGTTCCTTAAGTGCATACCATTTTTCCACTACTCTCACGCTAAAAGAAAACTTCCTAAGATCTCTGTGACTCATCTGAGTTTCCGGCTTCCACCCATGTCCCCTCGTTCTGTTACTATTCCGTGTGAACATTTCGTCTATGTCCACTCTGTCAATCCCCCTGAGTATTTTAAATGTTCCTATCATGTCCCCCCCTCTCCCTTCTTTTTTCTAGTGTCGTAAGGCACAGTTCCTTCAGGCGCTCCTCATACCCCATCACTCGTAACTCTGGGATGAGTCTCGTTGCAAACCTCTGAGCCTTTTCCATTTTCCTTATATGCTTCTTCAGATGGGGACTTCATGATGGGGCTGCATACTCTAAGACTGGCCTCACGTAGGCAGTGTAAAGCGCCCTAAATGCCTCCTTACTTAGGTTTCTGAATGATGTTCTGCCTTTTGTCAGTGTAGAGTTCACTGCTGTCGTTATCATATTTATATGGGCTTCAGGAGATAGATTAGGTGTTACGTCCATGCCCAGGTCTCTTTCTCGCGTCGTCACAGGTAGGCAGTTCCCCTTCATTGTGTACTATCCCTTTGGTCTCCTATCACCTAGTCCCATTTCCATAACTTTACATTTGCTCGTGTTGAACTCCAGTAGTCACATGTGTTTCCACCTGTGTCCCCTTGTCCGTGTACTACCCAAGTTAAACAGTTTATCTTTATCTACCTTATCAACATGTGGGTGTGTACTCACCTAGTTGTGCTTGCGGGGGTTGAGCTCTGGCTCTTTGGCCCCGCCTTCCAACTGTTCAACTGCTTTTTGTTTACCCCCCCCCCCACACACACACAGACCACCACCACCACCAGGAAGCAGCCCGTAGCAGCTGTCTAACTCCCAGGTACCTATTTACTGCAACCTGCTCTCGCACAAGACAACACATGTATGACTTATTGCTTATAGTCACTATTTCGCTTATAAATAAGTATATGTGTGACATATTCCAAGCCATATTTTTTTCAAGGCACTAACTTTTTCTCTCAGTTTTATTAAACAATAGAGATTTTATACAAAATTTGACAATATCCTGAGTTACTTTACAACTTATTTAAATATTTTAGTTTTGTTTCATTATTTTTATAAAACTGTAATATCAATATAGGTATAGGTTCAGTACTAATTGTAATATCTTAACATACTAAGAAGGTTAGGTTAGGTTGCGGTTTTCTATTCAGCTTTTCAAGATAAACTCAAATATTAGCAATAAATTAGCATGTCACATATGCACTTATTCATAAGCAAGATATTGACTATAAGCATGTGCGAGAACGGGTTGATTTACTGCTAGGTGAACATGGACATCAGGGTGAAAGAAACTCTGCCCATTTGTTTCCACCTCCGCTGGGAATCGATCACCGGACCCTAGGACTAAGAATCCCGAGCGCTGTCCACTCAGCCGTCAGGCTCTTGTGTAGGCCCTGTGTGTGTGTATATACATGTTTTAATTATTGCTTCACCATAACATCCTATCCCTGTCCAGGTTATTGATACCGCTTTGGATCTTTTACATCTGGATCATATCCCTGCTAACTATCCATTCTTCAAGTGACATGCCGTTTAACTCTCGTGGTTTGCCATCATAACTCACCTTCCTTAACTTGGCTGCGAATTATATTATAAAATAAACATTTTTCTATACTTACGAAGCCTTTCAATATAATTGTTTGTTTTACTTTATCTTCGGAGGACGAGAGAGAGCAGTGCCACTCGTCCTGTCAGTGAACACAGCTGTAATATGTTCACTCTCAGGATGAGTCAGGCTGCATGTTCAATTGATATGTTCATCCAGTGATTATCTGGTTGACTCATTAACTCAATTGTCCTCTCCCTGAGGTACTCCACTTGTTAACTGTATGCCAGTCCAACGCTGCTGCACGAAGCTATCGCGACGTCATATGACTGGTTCATATACTCGTGATATTGCATTTGTCTCGTTGAAGTCTATAGTAACCATTTGAACATCCACGCCGGAAGTGTAGCTTTGGCTACATTTAATGTTGAGGTGAGGCACTTACATCTAAGTGGAGTGTTGTATGTGCTGAGACTCTCAGCTGCTGGGAGGTAAACCCCGGTAGCTGGGAGGTAAACCCCGGTAGCTGGGAGGTAAACCCCGGTAGCTGGGAGGTAAACCCAGCAGATGGTAGGTAAACACCGATAGCTGGTAGGTAAACCCAGCTGCTGGCAGGTAGACCCAGCCACTGGGAGGTAAACCCAACAGCTGGGAGGTAAACCCCGGTAGCTGGGAGGTAAACCCCGGTAGCTGGGAGGTAAACCCCGGTAGCTGAAAGGTAAACACCGGTAACTTGAAGGTAAACCCGAGTAGCTGGGAGGTAAACCCAACTATTTGGATGTAAACCCAGCTACTTGGAGGTAAACCCAACAGATGGGGGTAAACCCCGGTAGCTGGGAGGTAAACCCCAGCAACTGGTAGATAACCCAGCAGCTGGGAGGTAAACCCAGCAGCTGTGAGGTAAACCCAGCAGCTGGGAGGCACACCCAGCAGCTGGGAGGTAAACCCAGCAGCTGGGAGGTACACCCAGCAGCTGGGAGGTACACCCAGCAGCTGAGAGGTAAACCCCAGCAGCTGGGAGGTAAACCCCATCAGCTGGGAGGTAAACCCAGCAGCTGGGAGGTATACATTAATAAAGCTGCAGCTCTGGGGGCCCGCCATCACTCAGCCTGAGCCAGGCTCCCCGTATTATGTAAATACGGACCTAATTTAAATTGCTGCGTACTAAGTAATCTCACGAGTATTAGAAAAAGCCATAATGAACTTTTATTACGCCTTAATCATGATTTACCGGTCTAATTTCGCCTAATCATATGATGAATGTGATGAATAGTAATTAGGGAATAAGCCATTGGGATCCGGCAGTAGGCGGGAGCCTGTTCCCCCCCTCCCCCCCCCCCTGTCCCACATCCCCTCCCCCCACCCTGTCCCTCCCCCCCTCCACATCTCCCCCCCCCCTCCTCCTCTCTCTGATATTACGCGATAAATTTGGATAATACTCTTGCTCGCTTGAGTTTTTTCTTGTTGTTGTTTTTTTTTGGCCTTTTAAAAGTCTATGATTCAAGCATCGGGTTTGTATTCCCGGAGGAATATTTATCTTTTCCCTACAAAAGATATCAAGCAAATCTTTTTTGGATTTTTTTTTTGGGGGGGGGCTAAAAAAAGTGATTCTATGTTGTTGTTTTTTTACGAGGACACAAAATATATATATTTAAAAAGTATGTTGTCACAGTGCGTTAATTCTTATTTTGTTTTTATAATGAGAGGGAAAAAAATGTGTTGAAGTTAAAAGTATATTGTGTCGAAATGTTGGATCTCTTGTGTCGAAATGTGGGACCTCTTGTGTCGAAATGTTGGATCTCTTGTGTCGAAATGTTGGATCTCTTGTGTCGAAATGTGGGACCTCTTGTGTCGAAATGTGGGACCTCTTGTGTCGAAATGTGGGACCTCTCGTGTCGAAATGTGAGACCTCTTGTGTCGAAATGTGGGACCTCTTGTGTCGAAATGTGGGACCTCTTGTGTCGAAATGTGGGACCTCTTGTGTCGAAATGTGGGACCTCTTGTGTCGAAATGTGGGACCTCTTGTGTTGAAATGTGGGACCTCTTGTGTTGAAATGTGGGACCTCTTGTGTCGAAATGTGGGACCTCTTATGTCGAAATGTGGGACCTCTTGTGTCGAAATGTGGGACCTCTTATGTCGAAATGTGGGACCTCTTGTGTCGAAATGTGGGACCTCTTATGTCGAAATGTGGGACCTCTTGTGTTGAAATGTGGGACCTCTTGTGTTGAAATGTGGGACCTCTTGTGTCGAAATGTGAGACCTCTTGTGTCGAAATGTGGGACCTCTCGTGTCGAAATGTGGGACCTCTCGTGTCGAAATGTGGGACCTCTTGTGTCGAAATGTGAGACCTCTTGTGTCGAAATGTGGGACCTCTTGTGTCGAAATGTGGGACCTCTTGTGTCGAAAGGTGGGACCTCTTGTGTCGAAATGTGGGACCTCTTGTGTCGAAATGTGGGACCTCTTGTGTCGAAATGTGGGACCTCTTGTGTCGAAATGTGGGACCTCTTGTGTCGAAATGTGGGACCTCTTGTGTTGAAATGTGGGACCTCTCGTGTCGAAACTTGGTACCTCTCGTGTCGAAATGTGGGACCTCTCGTGTCGCTTTTTTTTCTGATTTGCCCGGGAACCGAATCCAGGTCCGTGGAATGTGATACGCGATCGATCGTTGTGTGTGTGTGTGTGTGTGTGTGTGTGTGTGTGTGTGTGTGTGTGTGTGTGTGTGTGTGCGTGCATGTGTGTGTGTGTGTGTGTGTCCCTCTGTCAACCACACCACAATAGTCTATGAAACAACTGAACAACCATGAACCAAGGAAACTGACCCAGCTGCCCAGACAGTTTGACATGTCTTCAAGATGAGAGGATCACTCTTCACCTCCTGGCTAGACATCATTGTCAAATTAATTTCTCATAAAAATTATATAAAAAAAAAACTTCGAACTTTATTGAATGAATGTTCACACAGGCACACAAGTGCTTGTGTCTCGCCGCCATCTTCATGAGGTGCGCAAAGGTGCGTGCGCTTCCTTCCAAATTCCCTTTGTTACCATGAGTTACCATGGGGAGCTATTGAGCATTTGGAAGGAATGTGTCCATCCACTTGGACTTGGAAAGGATGTGTCCATCCACATGGACTTGGAAGGGATGTGTCCAACCACTTGGACTTGGAAAGGATGTGTCCAACCACTTGGACTTGGAAAGGATGTGTCCAACCACTTGGACGTGGAAGGCATAAGTCCATCCACTTGGACTTGGTGTGGGGAAAGTGACCTTTGAGCTTTATATTTATTTAGTTTATATTAATTTATATAATAATTTATATTTTTCGATAGTAAACAGAATGATGTTTAAAGAGGAGTGTATGATTTAAAAATTCCCACAAATCGCTTCCTTACACATTCTGGGGAAGGGGGGGAGGTTATGGTGTGTATATATAGTTATTAATTAGTAGACATTCTCTACGGTATTAGACTACATATATTAGTAATTAATGGGGAGGCCTTACCTTGTACGGCTGATTTTTGGCCTAGACAATTAGATATGAACACGGATGATCTACGAAATAAACCTCGTGGGTGAGGCTAGCGTCATCATGTGTACTGGTTGTATTCACCTAGTTGTATTCACCTAGTTGTATTCACCTAGTTGTATTCACCTAGTTGTATTCACCTAGTTGTATTCACCTAGTTGTTTTCACCTAGTTGTATTCACCTAGTTGTATTCACCTAGTTGTATTCACCTAGTTGTATTCACCTAGTTGTATTCACCTAGTTGTATTCACCTAGTTGTATTCACCTAGTTGTATTTACCTGGTTTTATTCACCTTGTTGTATTCACCTAGATGTATTCTCCTAGTTGTATTCACCTAATTGTATTCACCTAGTTGTATTCACCTAGTTGTATTTACCTGGTTTTATTCACCTAGTTGTATTCACCTAGTTGTATTTACCTGGTTTTATTCACCTAGTTGTATTCACCTAGTTGTATTTACCTGGTTTTATTCACCTAGTTGTATTCACCTAGTTGTGTTTACCTAGTTTTATTCACCTAGGTAAATACAACTAGGTAAATACAACTAGGTAAATACAACTAGGTAAATACAACTTATTTATTCATGTGTTAAGGATGTTTCCCATTATTTGGTGGTGACATTAATAGCGACGTGTGGCAGTGATATCCCCCGTTTTCTACTGAGGAAAATTCCACTGTGCCCCATCTTCTATGAGTGATTACAGTACTATTTCTAGGGTTAATTTGTTATTGCAAAACAGCAGCAATATTATCTGCATATTGTATTAAATGGTAAATAGTGTACGTTTTTCCAACACTTGGAAGACATAGGTCCATCTACCAGGACTTGGTAATGATATGTCCATCCAGTTGAACTCGTCGGTACAGGGGAGGGCTCGCATCCTGCTGGTCGGCGTTCGCTTCCCCCATAGTTGAAGCGGTTAGGCACTATTTCTTCCTTTCGTCCGATCCCAGCCTCGTGTCCTCATTACCCCCCCCCCCCCCAGTGCCGTATAGTCATAGGAACATGAGAACAAGGAGTATGAGGAATATGAGGACAAGAACGTGAGAGAAGAAGGGTTATCTTGAGGTTATCTTGAGATGATGGGTGTGGGATAGGACGGACGGAAGGAATAGTGCTCAACAATTATCACCCGACGGGGGTCGGAGTGAAGCCGTCCTTGTCGTCGAAGCGGTTAGGCATACTCCATGTTAGTCAAGCTTAACTTTTGGTTTATTTATTTATTTTTTTCTTCTTCTTATAGCATCTCATGGTCTATAGTCGGTAGTGCGGGTGCCCGCGGTGCCTAGGGGACATGGATTCGATCCCAATGTATGATCTCTATAGTATGTCATTTTTGTAAAACATTTGCTCTTAAATATATATATATATATATATATATATATATATATATATATATATATATATATATATATATATATATATATGTATATAAAATTGTGTAACTAGCGTCAAAAGATTGTTACTTGCTTAGCTAAACAAACTAGAGGGTTCAGTTCCTGGACCAATTATGTATATATATATATATATATATATATATATATATATATATATATATATATATAGAATTAAACTATTAAATTTTTAAGACGGGTTATTTAATTATGTAGTTAACGGCACAATATATCGTAGATACAATAAATTGTAGATACAATATATCGGAGATGCAATAAAAAACCTTATATACGAAGTTAAAAAGCCTTGAGCTTTTCTCTTTAGCAAGAGTGGGGCAGCTACGGTGGGGAATTTTTAACTATGTTTTTATACACCCTGGGCGTTGCGGCATTAAGAATTGTTAATTATTTAGACAGCATTTAGCGGGAACAAATTGGCCTCGTTAATCCCCACCTCCTGGACAGAGGCGGGGAAATTTCCCTGGAGGGACCATGGGTAGTGGAACAGAAAATGGGAACTGGGGCTCCTACCTCCCCCTTGCTAAAGCCGGTCTTTAAAACTATGAATATTTAGAGAGTAAGCGAGGCGGGACCTGGCCGGTGTTTAGCTTGCTATGGGGCGTGAGCGGCGAGTGGCTTCAAGACAGACAGACAGACACAGACACGATCGCGGTAGCTGAAGAGAAGCTCACATTCTAGCAGGTAGTAGAGGTTAATTAACTTTTTTTTCAATGAAAAACGAAGGGAATGTGTGTTTGTGTGTGTGAGAGAGAGAGAGAGAGAGAGAGAGAGAGAGAGAGAGAGAGAGAGAGAGAGAGAGAGAGAGAGAGAGAGAGAGAGAGATGGAAATTATATTAGAACTGTGAAAAAGGACACAGGAAGGCACTGAACCAGTGAGGAGTAGGACCTGCTATCTAAGCCACAGGCCAGACGGTTATCTAACCCACAAGCCAGACGGTTATCTAACCCACAAGCCAGACTGATATCTAACCCACAAGCCAGACGGTTATTTAACCCACAAGCCAGACGATTATCTAACCCACAGGCCAGACGGTTATCTAACCCACAAGCCAGACGGTTATCTAACCCACAAGCCAGACTGATATCTAACCCACAAGCCAGACGGATATCTAACCCACAAGCCAGACGGATATCTAACCCATAGGCCAGACGGTTATCTAACCCACAAGCCAGACGGTTATCTAACCCACAAGCCAGACGGATATCTAACCCATAGGCCAGACGGTTATCTAACCCACAAGCCAGACGGTTATCTAACCCACAGGCCAGACGGTTATCTAACCCACAAGCCAGACGGTTATCTAACCCACAAGCCAGACGGTTATCTAACCCACAAGCCAGACGGATATCTAACCCACAAGCCAGACAGATATCTAACCCACAAGCCAGACGGATATCTAACCCACAAGCCAGACGGATATCTAACCCACAAGCCAGACGGATATCTAACCCACAAGCCAGACGGATATCTAACCCACAAGCCAGACGGATATCTAACCCACAAGCCAGACGGTTATTTAACCCACAAGCCAGACGGATATCTAACCCACAGACCAGATGGTTATCTAACCCACAGGCCAGACGGTTATCTAACCCACAAGCCAGACGGTTATCTAACCCACAAGCCAGACGGTTATTTAACCCACTGGCCAGACGGTTATCTAACCCACAAGCCAGTCGGATATCTAACCCACAGACCAGATGGTTATCTAACCAACAGGCCAGATGGTTATCTAACCCACAGGCCAGACGGTTATCTAATGAATGACCATCTGTCTAAACAACCAGTAACCGGGTTATCTAGTCCACTAGATGTCTAGCTAACCAGTCGGTCAATTATCTGGCCGAGCAGGCAATTAGATTCCTAGCGAACTAGCTAACCATTCTACCAGTTAAATACATAATCACCCAGCTTATAGTTACCTAACCAGTCTGCCAACCAACTAGCCAACTAGGCAATCATCTTTCTATCTAGCCCGCCGAACATCCACTTAACTAGAAACCTAACGAGCGAACTAGAGAACCAGCTATCCAGTCTCGGCTAACGAGGTAATCAGCTTACTAACCAGCCAACGAAGTAGCCCCCTGACACAACAAGACGCTTGCCAGTAACTACCGAACTAGCCAGCACACTAGAACTGTAAGACTATAGCCAGGAGGAGGAGGAGGAGGCAACGAGGGGGCATCGCTAGCGAAGTCTGGTGTCTTAGTGCCCCGGACACAATGCATGCAAAGAGCTTCGTTATAGCGAGAAAACAATGAATACCAAGAGCGAGAGTGGTGGTCCGGGGGTGGTTTCATGTATATATGCATATGATAATGGTGTTTCCCGGCGACCAGGAGGAAGCGGGCCCCCCAAGAAGTGGACGGCGGACTCTCTCTCTCTCTCTCAGTTAGCGTCTCTGTTAAGCTGTAGGTGTTTAGGTCACCTGTGCTGGGCGCTGTGCTTGCTGACACGGCTCGTGCTGGGCGCTGTGCTTGCTGACACGGCTCGTGCTGGGCGCTGTGCTTGCTGACACGGTTCGTGCTGGGCGCTGTGCTTGCTGACATGGTTCGTGCTGGGCGCTGTGCTTGCTCATACGGCTCGTGCTGGGCGCTGTGCTTGCTCATACGGCTCGTGCTGGGCGCTGTGCTTGCTGACACGGTTCGTGCTGGGCGCTGTGCTTGCTGACATGGTTCGTGCTGGGCGCTGTGCTTGCTCATACGGCTCGTGCTGGGCGCTGTGCTTGCTCATACGGCTCGTGCTGGGCGCTGTGCTTGCTCATACGGCTCGTGCTGGGCGCTGTGCTTGCTCATACGGCTCGTGTTGGGCGCTGTGCTTGATAACACGGCTCGTGCTGGGCGCTGTGCTTGCTGACACGGCTCGTGCTGGGCGCTGTGCTTGCTCATACGGCTCGTGCTGGGCGCTGTGCTTGCTCATACGGCTCGTGTTGGGCGCTGTGCTTGATGACACGGCTCGTGCTGGGCGCTGTGCTTGCTCATACGGCTCGTGCTGGGCGCTGTGCTTCCTCACACGGCTTGTGCTGGGCGCTGTGCTTGCTCATACGGCTCGTGCTGGGCGCTGTGCTTGCTGACACGGTTCGTGCTGCGCGCTGTGCTTGCTGACACGGCTCGTGCTGGGCGCTGTGCTTGCTCATACGGCTCGTGCTGGGCGCTGTGCTTGCTCACACGGCTCGTGCTGGGCGCTGTGCTTGCTCATACGGCTCGTGCTGGGCGCTGTGCTTGCTGACACGGTTCGTGCTGGGCGCTGTGCTTGCTGACACGGCTCGTGCTGGGCGCTGTGCTTGCTCATACGGCTCGTGCTGGGCGCTGTGCTTCCTCACACGGCTCGTGCTGGGCGCTGTGCTTCCTCACACGGCTCGTGTTGGGCGCTGTGCTTCCTCACACGGCTCGTGCTGGGCGCTGTGCTTGCTCATACGGCTCGTGCTGGGCGCTGTGCTTGCTGACACGGTTCGTGCTGGGCGCTGTGCTTGCTCATACGGCTCGTGCTGGGCGCTGTGCTTCCTCACACGGCTCGTGCTGGGCGCTGTGCTTGCTCATACGGCTCGTGCTGGGCGCTGTGCTTCCTCACACGGCTCGTGCTGGGCGCTGTGCTTCCTCACACGGCTCGTGCTGGGCGCTGTGCTTGCTCACACGGCTCGTGCTGGGCGCTGTGCTTCCTCACACGGCTCGTGCTGGGCGCTGTGCTTCCTCACACGGCTCGTGCTGGGCGCTGTGCTTGCTCATACGGCTCGTGCTGGGCGCTGTGCTTCCTCACACGGCTCGTGCTGGGCTTGGAGGACGCTCGTCTACAGGAGCCTGAAGGTGGTGACGTCTTCAAGAGGAAGGTTGGCCTAAGATGGTCAAGATGGGAATTATCTATCACTCTGGAATTTCATTCGGTATATTTATTGGGAGTTGTGTAGCAAACCAAAGGCTCACATTAAGGAATTTTAGGAAAATATTCACTTTATTCACTTTAGGAAATCACTTCAGAAGATTCATTCACTCATAGAGTCACTAAAGAATCGTGTTGAAAGACACTTTACTGCCCTTAAAGAATCACAGAGAGACACTCACTCTAAGGAATCACATAGACACTCATTCTAAAGCCAATTAGGCAAAAAGACTCTAATTAGTGACGGAAAATAATGTCCAAAGACCGAGTTAATGAAATAGGCGGATCACCTTGTTTCCCGGCCTTAATATGGCGTCTTGTAGGCTATAAAAAGTTTGGTAGGCTATAAAAAGTTTTGTAGGCCTATTCTTACATTTATAATATAATTAAACTAAGTGCCGTTAAAGCCTATTTGAAAATTTGAACTCCATTTTCTTAGTCATTTCACGCAAGGAAGATTTGGAAAACTCTTTCCAACGCACCGAGGGGAGCGCCATCACCCTTGGGACACTGGCCAGGGTAAGGGCAGGGTAGGGGCGGGTGAGGGGAGATATGTGGCGGGTGAGGGGAGGGGAGAGATGGGCGGGTGAGGGAAGAGTAGGGGCGGGGGAAGGGAGGGGCGGGTGACGGGAGAGACGGGACGGATGAGGAGAGGGGCGGGTGAAGGGAGGGGACGGAACGGGTGAAGAGAGGGTAGAGCTGTGACACCACCCCTGGTGTCCCCACCCCTGGTGCCACCACACCTGGCGCCACCACCCCTGGAATCCCCACACCTGGTGCCACCATACCTGGCGCCACCACACCTGGCGCCACAACCCCTGGTGCCACCACCCCTGGTACCACCACACCTGGCGCCACCACCCCTGGCGCCACAACCCCTGGTGCCACCACCCCTGGTGTCCCCACACCTGGTGCCACCACCCCAGGTGTCACCACCCCTGGCGCCACCACCCCTGGTGTCACCACTCCTGGCGCCACCATCCCTGGTGTCTCCACACCTGGCGCCACCAACCCTGGTGTCCCCACACGTGGCGCCACCACCCCTGGTGTCACCACTCCTGGCGCCACCATCCCTGGTGTTACCACTCCTGGTGTCCCCACACCTGGCGCCACCATCCCTGGTGTCCCCACACCTGGCGCCACCACCCCTGGTGTCCCCACACGTGGCGCCACCAAGCCTGGTGTCACCACCCCTGGTGTCCCCACACGTGGCGCCACCACCCCTGGTGTCACCACCCCTGGTGTCCCCACACGTGGCGCCACCACCCCTGGTGTCACCACCCCTGGTGTCCCCACACGTGGCGCCACCACCCCTGGCGCCACCAACCCTGGTGTCCCCACCCCTGGCGCCACCAACCCTGGCGCTACCATCCCTGGTGTCCCCACACGTGGCGCCACCAACCCTGGTGTCCCCACCCCTGGCGCCACCAACCCTGGTGTCACCACCCCTGGCGCCACCAACCCTGGTGTCACCACCCCTGGCGCCACCACCCCTGGTGTCACCACCCCTGGCGCCACCATCCGTGGTGTCCCCACACGTGGCGCCACCACCCCTGGCGCCAGCACCCCTGGTGTCCCCAGACGTGGCGCCAGCACACCTGGCGCCACTTCTCCTGGTGTCCCCACACCTGGCACCACCACCCTTGGTGTCCCCACACCTGGCACCACCACCCCTGGTGTCCCCACACCTGGCACCACCACCCCTGGTGTCCCCACACCTGGCACCACCACCCCTGGCGCCACCACCCCTGGCGCCACCGCCCCTGGCGCCACCACCCCTGGCGCCACCACCCCTGGCGCCACCACCCCTGGCGCCACCACCACCGGCGCCACCACCCTAGGCACCACCACCCCTGGCGCCACCACCCCCGGCTCCACCACCCCTGGCGCCACCACCCCTGGCGCCACCACCACCGGCGCCACCACCCTAGGCACCACCACCCCTGGTGCCACCACCCCTGACACCACCACCCCTGGCACCACCACCCCTGGCGCCACCACCCCTGGCGCCACCACCACCGGCGCCACCACCCCTGGCGCCACCACCCCTGGCGCCACCACCCCTGGCGCCACCACCCCTGGCGCCACCACCACCGGCGCCACCACCCTAGGCACCACCACCCCTGGCGCCACCACCCCCGGCCCCACCACCCCTGGCGCCACCACCACCGGCGCCACCACCCCTGGCGCCACCACCCCTGGCGCCACCACCACCGGCGCCACCACCCCTGGCGCCACCACCCCTGGCGCCACCACCCCTGGCGCCACCACCCCTGGCGCCACCACCACCGGCGCCACCACCCTAGGCACCACCACCCCTGGCGCCACCACCCCTGGGGCGCCACCACCCCCGGCCCCACCACCCCTGGGGCGCCACCACCCCAGGCACCGTCACACCTGTTCATTAACCTTTTAGTGGCACTGGCGACACAACACCACCACTGGTGACTCCTGCCCCAGCGGCCGGCCCTGGTGACAGGTGTACCATGAAAGGTAAACCTGTCATTAAATCAGTTCACGCCTCGTGGCCACTAATTGAAAATTACGGATGGAGACAGTAGACTGGCTGGCCACATGTGTGGGTCCTGGTGTGTGTGTCAGGTGTGGTTGGTGTGGACCAGCTGATAAGTGGGTCGGGGAGATGGTTTGGGAGGGTTGCAATCTGCAGTTGTTTTCACTGCAGGTAGGCGGCTCTATCAGTAGAGGACTAGAGCTGGAGGCTGTACCTCAGAGAGCCGACGCAGGTGTTGAGTGTTGGTGAAGTGTACAAACACTCGTGTGTGGGGGGGGAGGAGGGGGGAAGGGGGAGGGGTTATTGTTGGAGTTGTGGTGTTGATGGTGTGTGTTGGGGGCGGGTCGTGGGCTGGAATATTATGATCCATAGTTACTCATCCGCTCTACCACCAGGGTGGTGGTGGTGGGTGACTCTCCACTTAGTAGTGGTGGTGGTGGTGGGTGACTCTCCACTTAGTGGTGGTGGGTGACTCTCCACTTAGTGGTGGTGGGTGACTCTCCACTTGGATAGTGGTGGTGGTGATAGTGATGGTGATGGTGGTGGGTGCCTCACCACTTGGATAGTGATGGTGGTGGTGGTTGTGGTGGTGGTGGTGATGGTGGTGGGTGCCTCACCACTTGGATAGTGATGGTGGTGGTGGTTGTGGTGGTGGTGGTGATGGTGGTGGGTGCCTCACCACTTGGATAGTGATGGTGGTGGTGGTTGTGGTGGTGGTGGTGATGGTGGTTGGTGCCTCACCACTTGGATGCAGTAGTTTATTAAACAACCGTCAAGATCATTACCAGAGTACTGAGAAAAGCTGGTATTGATTGTGGGTGCGAACAACAACAGTGTGACAGACACACACACACACACACACACACCATTGACCAGGGAACAGAATTCATCAACCACTCCTTACGAAACCTGTACATCTTTCCTCAATCATGGCGGCTTGGTTCACATGTATTAAAGAGTTTATGAGCTCCGAAGCGCTACGAGGTCTCATACAACAACAACTTTGGGTTGTGATAGTTCTTTCCTTGCAAACTCTTTAATAAATGTAAACAAGGCCACTACAATTAAGGAAAGATGTACAGGTTTCGTAAGAGGTCAGAACTCATTGACTTTATATAAGTGTCCAGGACGGCCCAAAACGTTGAAAGCGGGTGTAGAATGAGTCTACATCCCGTCGTTCATGGACTATAGGACAATTACAAGTGTGTTCATTCACGATTCTGGAGATTAAATTTTGCCCCGAGGGGCGAGTTTATTGGGCAGCGCCACTCATCCTGTGAGTGGTCACACCGCCATAGCAGCATGTACAACACTCCCCAATAGGAAGAAAACCCGCTGGGTTGTTCATCCTGTCACTTGTACCCAGACACAGCTGGGACTTGCTTAACTGTCTCAAGTGAACAGCTCCTCAAACAAGAAAATTAACATCTGTCAACCTTTAAAATCTTACGTTATCTTGCGGGTGCAAAATGGGGGAATCTTTTAAGAACAGTATCAATATTTGACAAATAGTATTTTCCTAACTCAAACAATGTGGGGTTTATTATTCTATACATATTTCTAATGTCTCTCAGGTGTTCACATTCTCTCAGGTAGTGGTCAAGACGGCATTCTCATCACAGATTTTGCAACTCCGCTGCTCAACTGCTGTTTCCATTCCGTATCTCCACCGATATTTGTATCCATGACGGATTCTCGTTATTACTGATTCTCTCCCGCGGCCACCTCCTCCTCGTCCATAATGATTGGGATTGCCAGCTGCAACCATGGCGTACCATCGTACAGATTCGATGATTTGTGTTTCTTTCTTCCTTTCCTCAGTTACCTTGTCACGGTGATGTTGCCTGACAATACCTCTAATTTGGACCAGAGTCTTGGGTATGTAGTATTCAATATGGTCTCCTTCAGCGCCTTCAGCAGCCAGCAGAATCTGCTCGTTCATTCCCACATATTCCAAGGAATGTAAATATGTGGGAATCCCTCCCATAACTTATGGGAGGGGATCCACAGAAACTTGACGACTTTTCCCTGGTTGGTTAGTACCCTCACAGCTCTCTTGATCTCAGCGACTATCGCAAGATTTACGGCCCGATTTTTACTTAGGCTTTGTAGCGCTGCTTTTGAATCAGCACAGATCACTGCGCCATTAGTGTTTCGTTCAAGGAATCTTAACGCCATAACAATGGCAGTTAGCTCCGCTTGCGTTGAAGAGGCATAGTTCTCAATACGCGCTTTCTCTTCATTTCCGCGTTGAAAGGCATTATTCCTGATTACAGTGTATGCTGCACCAGCCCTGCCATTGACAGGATTAGATGACCCGTCAGTATAGATTTGATCTAGTTCATCTTCGGCTTCTTTATAAATTTCCCTGAGATACTTGTGCCTAATTTTTTGTGGTATCATATTGGATTTTTTCGTTGCCATTTCATTGATGATAATCTTGCATGATTCATCCTCCCAGGGAGGTAATCTCTCTACAGGCAGGAGCTCACGGGCTTGCTCAAGCAGGTGAAGTTCTTCGAGGTAGCAGACTGATCTGTGATGCCATTTTTTGCTTCTCCTGTTTCCTCCTGTAAGTAACACAGAACTTGGTTTTTTCTTGGCAATATCATTGTATTACGGATCTCAGGCTATCCTAATTGCAAGCTTAGCACTCAGTTCCTTAATTCTGCTTTTAACACTGGGGAGGGACAGCTCCTCTCGTAAATTAAACGATTTGGCAGTTCTTGGCACTCCAAGAATGATTGTCATTGCTTCATTTTGTATGCTTTCAAGCCATTTAATATAGCTTAGGGAGTATAGGTGCATAAAACTGGCGCGGCATAGTCTATGACGGAGCGCACATAGGCTGTGTACATCATTTTAAGGACGGTAATAGAGGCTCCATGTCCATTCCAGGTCATAGCTTTCAGTGCTCCGAGTCGACTTTTGCATGTTCCTATGAGTTGGTTGAGCTCCTCTTTCTTCCCCTTGTTAGAGCCGACAGTGACTCCAAGGTACCGATAGTGGTCAACCCATTCAAGTGTTACACCATTAATTTATAGTTCTTCTTTTGCCGCCCCCCCCCCCCCACCGCGCTTGTGATGAGAGAATGCTTTTGTCTTGTTTGTGGAGAAAGTGAAACCGAGTTCAACACATTTCCATCCAAGGACTTCAATAGACTGTTTAATTTTTCCCAAGGTTGGGGCTTGTATTAGGACATCATCTGCATTCCCCACTTGTTGCGTCCCTTCCGGAAAATCAATATTTGCAATGGCGTTCATAAGTACATTGAATAGTGTGGGGCTTAAGACTCCTCCTTGGGGGGTACCGAGTTCCATACTCATTGTTCTTGAGACTGCTCCATTGAAGCAGACCTTGGCTTTCCTTCCTGTGAGGTTGTCTTCAACCCATTTCATGAGTCTTCCCTTGACACCCATGCATGCAAGCTCGTCCAGGATCGCAATCCCCTGTGCTCTGTCGAAGGCTCCTTTGATGTCAACAAATACAGAGTACCTGGCCGTGTCATTAGCCAAGTAGTTAACTATACAATTGGCTGTGCTCCGTCCTTTAACAAATCCATTGACCTCCTCACCTAGCCTTCCTATTTTATGCAACAGTCGGTTTAGGAAGATCCTTTCAAGCATCTTGCAAGTGCATGACACGAGACTGATAAGGCTGCAATTGAAAGGGTCATTGGGCTTCGGTATGGGAACAATTACTACGTGTTTCCATTGTGTGGGCAACACTCCACTGAGGAATGACTTGTTAAACAGGTGGAGTAGTGGATTCCCAGACACTTCACACAGTGCATTATGTCGATAATCACAGCCTCTTGTTTCGATTTGCCATTATGTAAAAAATATGTAATTGATTTCCCTTACCAGAAACGTAAAAAAAAAAAAAATATTTTGCCAAGCCAGAAACTTAAGAAATGCAACAGTTTGAACCCAAGCCACCAACTTACTATATTCTGGCTTTCGCATAGAAAAAGTCAATATTACGGTGTGTTATTTTTTACTAATGCGTCGTATTTTTAACGGGTTGGTTCTCTTGATCATAACTTATGGTGGAATTCAAGCCTAGCCTAAGGATCTGGAACCGGTCGGTTTACTATACCACCATGTGTGTGTGTGTGTGTGATCCACGGAGCACCACTAGCAGCTAACGGCAGAACTAGTTCCTCACTGGTCATAACGATGACTACTAATAGATGCCGACCATAAATTTTTTTTTATCTCAACACTTCCCAACTTTACGTATATGACATCCGCATATATAATGAATGCCGCCACCAATGTATTGCAGAGATTGTAAACATGGCGAGTGTCCACTAGGTGAAGGTCAGGCATCAGAGTATTGGCAGTAGGACAGCGGGGTTATGACCCGGATACAAGGACATGCAACATGCATGAGATGGAGAATATGGCGAAATAAGAGAGGCTCACTTCGCAATTTTTGGGACATGCTGTATATGCATCATGTTTAGGACGTGTTGTTTCTGCAGGTGGTGGGAGATGTACATTGAGCGTGCCAGTGCCTGTATGTACAGTGCCAGTGCCTGTATATCCAGAGTGCCAGTGTCTGTATCTGCAGAGTGCCTGTATATACCGAGTGCCAGTGCCTGTACATCCAGAGTGCCAGTGCCTGTATATCCAGCGTGCCAGTGCCTGTATATACAGAGTGCCAGTGCCTGTATCTCCAGAGTGCCTGTATATACAGAGTGCCAGTGCCTGTATATCCAGAGTGCCAGTGCCTGTATATCCAGATTGCCAGTGCCTGTACATCCAGAGTACCAGTGCCTGTATATCCAGAGTGCCAGTGCCTGTACATCCAGATTGCCAGTGCCTGTACATCCAGAGTGCCAGTGCCTGTACATCCAGAGTGCCAGTGCCTGTACATCCAGAGTGCCAGTGCCTGTGCATCCAGAGAGCCAGTGCCTGTACATCCAGAGTGCCAGTGCCTGTACATCCAGATTGCCAGTGCCTGTACATCCAGAGTGCCAGTGCCTGTATATCCAGAGTGCCAGTGCCTGTACATCCAGAGTGCCAGTGCCTGTATATCCAGAGTGCCAGTGCCTGTACATCCAGAGTGCCAGTGCCTGTATATCCAGAGTGCCAGTGCCTGTACATCCAGAGTGCCAGTGCCTGTATATCCAGAGTGCCAGTGCCTGTACATCCAGAGTGTCAGTGCCTGTACATCCAGAGTGCCAGTGCCTGTATATCCAGAGTGCCAGTGCCTGTATATCCGGACTTGACAGCTACGAATCGTAGCCTGTTTTAATTTGAAGCATTTTCAACATTTTTTTCCTGTATGGAATATAATATTCGATGTAATTAAATTTGGTTAATTTAAAGCTTCGCGCCAGTTAGTGTATGTTAAAATGTCTGGTGGAATTTGCTAGTTTTTTTTTCAGGAATTTGCACAGAGGAATTTTTTTGTTTGTGTATTTTGCTGCTGCTCGTTGGAGATAATTAGTTTAATTTAGCTTGTTTATGTATTAGTGTATAAGGTGTCAGGAGTTAGGTGTCAGGAGTTAGTTAGGTGTCAGAGGTTAGTTAGGTGTCAGGAGTTAGTTAGGTGTCAGGGGTTAGTTAGGTGTCAGGGGTTTGTTAGTCAGTGATTAGTTAGGTGTCAGGGATAAGCGAAGTGTTAGGTCCTGGGATCACTAACACAGGTGCTAGGATCACTAACACAGGTCCTGGGATCACCAACACAGGTCCTGGGATCACCAACACAGGTCCTGGGATCACCAACACAGGTCCTGGGATCACCAACACAGGTCCTGGGATCACCAACACAGGTACTGGGATCACCAACACAGGTCCTGGGATCACCAACACAGGTCCTGGGATCACCAACACAGGTACTGGGATCACCAACACAGGTCCTGGGATCACCAACACTCAGGTCCTGGGATCACCAACACAGGTGCTAGGATCACTGACACAGGTCCTGGGATCACCAACACAGGTCCTGGGATCACCAACACAGGTCCTGGGATCACCAACACAGGTCCTATGATCACCAACACAGGTGCTAGGATCACCAACACAGGTCCTGGGATCACCAACACAGGTGCTAGGATCACTAACACAGGTCCTGGGATCACCAACACAGGTCCTGGGATCACCAACACAGGTCCTGGGATCACCAACACAGGTGCTAGGATCACCAACACAGGTACTAGGATCACCAACACAGGTCCTGGGATCACCAACACAGGTGCTAGGATCACTAACACAGGTCCTGGGATCACCAACACAGGTCCTGGGATCACCAACACAGGTCCTGGGATCACCAACACAGGTCCTAGGATCACCAACACAGGTCCTGGGATCACCAACACAGGTACTGGGATCACCAACACAGGTCCTGGGATCACCAACACTCAGGTCCTGGGATCACCAACACAGGTCCTGGGATCACCAACACTCAGGTCCTGGGATCACCAACACAGGTCCTGGGATCACCAACACAGGTCCTAGGATCACAAACACAGGTCCTGGGATCATCAACACAGGTCCTAGGATCACCAACACAGGTCCTGGGATCACCAACACAGGTCCTGGGATCACCAACACAGGTCCTAGGATCACTAACACAGGTACTGGGATCACCAACACAGGTCCTAGGATCACAAACACAGGTCCTGGGATCACCAACACAGGTCCTAGGATCACCAACACAGGTGCTAGGATCACTAACACAGGTCCTGGGATCACCAACACAGGTCCTGGGATCACCAACACAGGTCCTGGGATCACCAACACAGGTCCTAGGATCACCAACACAGGTCCTGGATCACCAACACTCAGGTCCTGGGATCACCAACACAGGTCCTGGGATCACCAACACTCAGGTCCTGGGATCACCAACACAGGTCCTGGGATCACCAACACAGGTCCTGGGATCACCAACACAGGTGCTAGGATCAACACAGGTGCTAGGATCACCAACACAGGTGCTAGGATCACCAACACAGGTCCTGGGATCACCAACACAGGTGCTAGGATCACCAACACAGGTCCTGGGATCACCAACACAGGTCCTGGGATCACCAACACAGGTCCTGGGATCACCAACACAGGTCCTGGGATCACCAACACAGGTCCTGGGATCACCAACACAGGTCCTGGGATCACCAACACAGGTACTGGGATCACCAACACAGGTCCTGGGATCACCAACACAGGTGCTAGGATCACCAACACAGGTCCTGGGATCACCAACACAGGTCCTGGGATCACCAACACAGGTGCTAGGATCACCAACACAGGTCCTGGGATCACCAACACAGGTCCTGGGATCACCAACACAGGTCCTGGGATCACCAACACAGGTCCTGGGATCACCAACACAGGTCCTAGGATCACCAACACAGGTACTGGGATCACCAACACAGGTCCTGGGATCACCAACACAGGTCCTGGGATCACCAACACAGGTACTGGGATCACCAACACAGGTCCTAGGATCACCAACACAGGTCCTGGGATCACCAACACAGGTCCTGGGATCACCAACACAGGTACTGGGATCACCAATACAAAACTAAAACACTTCTAACAGCTGATATTTTTCTCTACTTAAATCTGAAAAGATTTCATTGTCATATTAAAAGATTTATGAAAAACTGGCAGCCGCTGTTAGCGAGGCGACGCTTTCATTAACTATGTAATGGTTGCAATCTGCTGCTTGTATATTCAAGTGGGGGTTTGTCGACAGGTTGGTGGAGCACCACCACCACCACCACTAGCACACTACCACCACCACCACCACCACCACCACCACTAGCACACTACCACCACCACCACCACCACCACCACCACCACCAGCAACACTACCACTACCACCACCACCACCACCACCAGTACCACCACCACCACCACTACCACTACCACCACCAGCAGCTAGTGGGTGTGGTATAAAGAGCTAGACCCCACTCTCCGTATTCACTGATAGGTAAGTACCAGTTGGAGTACTACCACCACTACCACCACTACCACCACCACAACCATCACCACAAAAACCAAAAACACCACTACCACAACCTCAAACCCATCTCTCCCATCTCTAATACCACCCACCCCCTCAACCACCACCAAACCATCATACACACACACACACACACACACACACACACACACACACACACACACACACACACACACTCACACTCACACTCACACACACACACTCACACACACACACACACACACACTCACACACACACACACACACACACACACACACACACACACACACACACACACACACACACACACACACACACACACACACACTCACACACACACACACACACACACACACACACACACACACACACACTCACACACACACACACACTCACACACACACACACACACACACACACACACACACACACACACACACACACACACACACACATATGTCAGGATGAGAAGAGAGGCAGAAAGACAATACGAAAATGACATCGCAAGCAAGGCAAAGACTCAGCCTAAATTGTTGCATAGCCACATTAGGAGAAAAACAACAGTAAAGGAACAGGTTATGAGATTAAGGATAGGGGCGGAAGGATTCACTACAAATGACAAGGAAGTGTGTGAGGAATTGAATAAGAAATTCCAGGAGGTCTTCACCTTAGAACAAGGAGAAATTCCAGAGGTAAGTGAGGGAATAGCTAACCAGGAACCACTGGAAGAGTTTGAGATTACCAGTGGGGAAGTAAGGAAGTGTTTACTAGAGTTGGACGTGACGAAGGCTATAGGCCCAGATGGAATCTCCCCTTGGGTTCTAAAGGAAGGAGCAAGAGAACTGAGCCTACCACTCTCCATAGTGTATAACAAATCACTGGCAACAGGGGAACTGCCAGATATTTGGAAAGCAGCTAACGTAGTCCCGATATACAAGAAAGGGGATAGACAGGAGGCACTGAACTACAGGCCAGTGTCCCTAACCTGCATACCATGCAAGCTGATGGAGAAGATTGTGCGAAAAAAACTAGTGGAGCATCTGGAGCGAAGGAACTTTGTAACACAGCATCAACATGGGTTCAGGGATGGCAGGTCCTGCCTCACAGGGTTACTTGAATTCTACGACCAGGCAACAAAAATAAGGCAAGAAAGAGAAGGGTGGGCAGACTGCATATTTTTGGATTGTCAGAAAGCCTTTGATACAGTGCCACACAAGAGGCTAGTGCGAAAGTTGGAGATGCAGGCTGGAGTGAGAGGGAAGGTACTCCGGTGGATAGAGGAATACCTAAGCAACAGGAGACAACGAGTCTGTGTGAGGGGTGAAGTCTCAGATTGGCGAGACGTCACAAGTGGAGTCCCGCAGGGGTCAGTCCTCGGACCTATACTGTTTCTGGTATATGTAAATGATCTCCCAGAGGGTATAGATTCGTTCCTCTCAATGTTTGCCGACGATGCAAAAATTATGAGGAGGATTGAAACAGAGGATGATAGTAGGAGGCTACAAGATGACCTGGATAGACTGAGTGAATGGTCCAACAAATGGCTGTTGAAGTTCAACCCGAGTAAATGCAAAGTAATGAAACTAGGCAGTGGAAACAGGAGGCCAGGCACAGGATACAGAATAGGAGATGAAGTACTTAATGAAACAGACAGAGAGAAAGATCTAGGAGTTGATATCACACCAAACCTGTCTCCTGAAGCCCACATAAAGAGAATAACGTCTGCGGCATATGCGAGGCTGGCTAACATCAGAACGGCGTTCAGGAACCTGTGTAAGGAATCATTCAGAATCTTGTACACCACATATGTAAGACCAATCCTGGAGTATGCGGCCCCAGCATGGAGCCCGTACCTTGTCAAGCACAAGACGAAGCTGGAAAAAGTCCAAAGGTATGCTACTAGACTAGTCCCAGAACTAAGAGGCATGAGTTATGAGGAAAGGCTGCGGGAAATGCACCTCACGACACTGGAAGACAGAAGAGTAAGGGGAGACATGATCACAGCCTACAAAATCCTCAGGGGAATCGACCGGGTAAACAAGGACGAACTTTTCAACACTGGTGGGACGCGAACAAGGGGACACAGGTGGAAGCTGAGTACCCAAATGAGCCACAGAGACGTTAGAAAGAACTTTTTCAGTGTCAGAGTAGTTAGCAAATGGAATGCATTAGGAAGTGATGTGGTGGAGGCTGACTCCATTCACAGTTTCAAATGTAGATATGATAGAGCCCAATAGGCTCAGGAATCTGTACACCAGTTGATTGACGGTTGAGAGGCGGGACCAAAGAGCCAGAGCTCAACCCCCGCAAGCACAATTAGGTGAGTACAATTAGGTGAGTACACACACATAATAACACTATAAAAAAATACAAACTTCACATTAAATAAATCTCTACACATAATGTGAGCAGCGAAGCACCTCCCAGGCAGCCTACACCTGGTTGTGTAACACCCCCACCTCGTGCCGAGCTTAATTTACACATACAATTATTGTATAACCTGTTTTAAGCCCCCATGTCTGTAAATGTTCTACATGATGTATGCAACAGCACTTACAGCCAATGGACACGGCAAACGTTTTATTCCGCACTTTGCTTTTTACGATCATTTACCCTTACGGCCTTCAATAGCTATCAGCTGAGACCAACGGGAATAACGGAGGCGCCAACGGGTGTCTTATTTCATCTGTTTCCACCAGTTTTGGTGGGGGGGGGCTTTTTTTATTATTATTATATGTAATAATTGCTAAACAGCGGGTGACAGCCTGGTATTGAAGGCTGCTATCGTAGTCTATGTACGTGGATATTCTTGATTGGTATCGTAGGATACATATGTGGATATTCTTGATTGGTATCGTAGGATACATATGTGGATATTCATTGTTAGCATCGTAGGATATATACATGGATATTCTTTGCTACTATCGTAGGATTCATGTATGGATATGCACACTATAACCCGGCACATATGCACTATAGCAAGATCCGTAACACTATACTCACTATGTTCACTGTACAGCACACAGCTGAAGTTCACTACACTGTACAGACTGAGAAGCTTTACTCGCGAAAACGTACACCATTGTTCACCATTCTGGCTGAACAGGAAGAGTGTTCATCAGTGAATATTAAACTCACATTTTCAGAAAAATAAAAAAAAACATGTAAATTCCACTTTGACTGGTGAAATATATTGGTGAAACACTGTGCAGTAGTGAAGAGAACGGTAGTAGTTCACAATAATTCTCAGGGGAAGTGACAGGGTGGACAAAGACAAACTCTTCAGCACGGGTGGGACACGAACAAGGGGACACAGGTGGAAAATGAGAACCCAGATGAGCCACAGAGACGTTAGAAAGAATTTTTATCAGTGTCAGAGTAGTTAATAAATGGAATGCACTAGGCAGTGATGTGGTGGAGGCCGACTCCATACACAGTTTCAAATGTAGATATGACAGAGCCCAGTAAGCTCAGGAATCTATAAATCAGTTGTTTGACGGTTGAGAGGCGGGACCAAAGAGCCAAAGCTCAAAACCCCGCAAGCACAACTAGATGAGTACAACTAGGTGACTCTAGCAAAGAGTTTAAATTTAAAACAGAAAACTATATTCGAGGCATTAAATTTGAAGGATAACTAACATAAATTAAATTATACTATACCATTAAATTATGAATTTTCACAGCCTCCTCAGCCTTATACGTCAGTAGATTTAGGGCCTAACTTGCATCAATACAACTGAACACAACTCATATAATAATGATTTTAAGTTTAACTGGATTTAAAATCCTCCTCCATATGCTATCTCTTTTTTTTTGCACAGTAATTCTTTATACCCAGGATCAAGGTGTTAATCCTTGGTGACTAGATCTCTTATATCCTGTAGACCCGCTACACCAGTACACACTATGCCACGGGACCCC